>NC_137917.1:10259258-10344258 GCF_963457725.1 Sprattus sprattus | reverse complement strand
CACACACACGCACACACACACACTTAAAATCACACCTATGTCTGGCACTGGACGTAGCTCAGAACACCCACGCTTGTGTCCTGTTGCCAAACCCACTGCAGCATTCACCCACACACACATATCCCTAACAAATCCTGACCACTAGCTCTGGATAAAACACTTCCTCAGAAATAATCTCAGTGTCTCTCTCTGCGTTTTTTCAAAATGGCAGTTCTAATATCTCATCTGTAATCGTATTCTTCTCATGGTGAGAAATATTACAATATCTGAAAATAAAGATCAGTACAGTGCCCTCCACAATTATTGGCACCCCTAGCGAATATGAGCAAAACAGGCTATGAGAAAATAAGTCTTTGCTGTTTATCCTCTCAGTCTTTCACTCGAAATATACACAAAAATCTTACCTTTTCATTGAAGTAAAATTATTAAAAAAAAATTTTTTTTCCCAAAACATGTGTGCCACAATTATTGGCACCCCTTAAAGTAATGTTTTGTGCAGCCTCCATTTGCCAAGATAATAGCTCTAATTATTTTCCTATAATGCGTGATGAGGTTGGTGAACACATGGCACGGCATCTGAGACCATTCCTACATGCAGTATCTCTCCAGATCCTTCAGAATCTGAGGTCAACTTTTGTAGACTTGGCTACAGCTCTTCCCACAGATGTTCTATGGGGTTTAGGTCAGGGGACTGTGATGGCCATGGCAAAACCGTAAAAAACAGCCCCCACTCAACAAAGATCCGCCACCATACTTCACATTGGGTATGGGGTGCTTTTCTAACTGGCTATCTTTCTGTCTAAGCCAAACCCACCTTTGATTTTTGTTGCCAAAAAGCTTTATTTTGGTCTCATCTGGCCATATAACTCGGTCCCATTGAAAGTCTGACTTACATTTGGCAAACTAGGCGCTTTTGTTTGTTGTTGATTGACAGCTTTTTTCTGGCAACCCTCCAAAACAACTTGTGGTGATGTAGGTGGCGTCTGATGGTAGTTTTGGAGACTTTCTGACCCCAATACTCAACTTACCTCTACAATTCTTCAGCTGTGATCCTTGGAGATTATTTTGCCAGTAGAACCATCCCCCTCACCGCACCGTGGGGTCAATGTATAGACACGTCCTCTTCCAGGCTGATTCTTAAGATCTCCTGTCTCTTTAAACTTCTTTATTATTTCCATGATAGTGGAAATGGGTATTTTCAACTGTTTAGAGATTTTCTTGTGTCCATTTCTTGATTTGTGCAGCTCAACAACTTTTCTTTGCACATCGTCACTGTGTTATTTGGGTCTTTCCCATAGTGATGAATGACTAATGGAATTTGGCCTGTGTCACTTCATATTCGTACGCCAGTGGAACTGGAAGTCAAGGTTGACCTCAAAAGAATTCCTTATCAAACAGGTGAATTTGAATTTAAAAATGTAAAACATGACTGGATATATACTTCAGTTAGATTTGAATTAAAGATTTTTCTAGGGTGCCAATAATTGTGGCACACATGTTTTGGGGAAAAATATTTATTTAATGTCAACAGTTTTTTTTTTTTCTTTCAATAATTTTACTTCAATTCAAAGGTAAGATTTTTGTGAATATTTTGAGTGAAAGACCAAGAGGATAAACAGCAAAGTAATCTTTTTTTATAGCCTGTTTAGCTCATATTCACTAGGGGTGCCAATATTTGTGGAGGGCACTGTATATGATGCTATGGCTTAATATAAAAGCTCTTTTCATATGTAAATTAAGCCACTAAAGGCATTTGAGGGATACACGTAAACATTGCAAATGTGTAAATGAACAAATTACTGCTATTGGAGGCTTTGTATTAAAGCAACACAGTGATGAGCATACATTTAACTCACTCCAAAAAACATCCGTTGGCTTCATAAACACACAAACAATAAGGACATTGGCATTCACAATGATGTGTAGTATTACAAATATTAAGGTTATCATTTCTGCCAGGCCTCGTGACATTGTTTTGATAGCCCCAACCAATCGGTTTAGATGTAATGCCAAAAACACATGGATTACTGAATAATCCCCAAGAGTACAATATCCACATGAAAAGAGCGATCCTACCTCCAAACACATTACTCACAGCATGTCTGTACATACAAACAAAGAGCTACAGTATGTATTAACAATGATAAAGATGCCCCCATTGATCCCAAAAATCATGTCACCGTAGGGGTGACTAAGGGATAATCACTACTTGACCCGCAGTTTCACACCAGATGCCCAAAATAAAAACTGGATCAAAATAAGAAAACAAAAACAAGTCCAAAGGTCAACTGAGGTCAGAGCCAGGTCAACATTTGAGTTGGGTCTGAGGAACATCATAACACAGCTTAACACATCAGCTTTAGGGCTGGAAAGGACAACATGAAATTGAGACATGAAAAAGCTTAAGCATGCGACCAGCCATGGTGTAATATTGTGACAGATGAGACCCACGCAGCATATGTTGTTTATTATTGACAAGCACAAATATTTCATCTCTCCTTAGGAACTGTGGCTGATAAACGTGAATTAAGTTTGACTGGAAAACTAAATGTTAATTATCAGTGTATCCCATCTGTGAGCCGGAGGCCTCAGAGCGTTCCACAGCGTTCCATGCGCTGGAACTCCCAGCATGTCTTCCTGTGTCCCTCTCCATTATTTCCAAACACAGGCAAGTTTTTCCACAGAGGAGCCTTATTCCAGATGTATTTATGCCGCCTCTCTACATGTGGCCAGAGGTCTCTTTTTCCTCCAGCATCCCTCCATACTCCTCCTCTTCCTCCTCTTTCTCCTCTCTTCCTCCATCTTTCACTTCCTTTTATTCTAGTACCATTAGTGCTGCGTTGCTATTCCTGGCTGTGGGCTGGGCTTGGGCTGGGAGGACACTAGCTGATGTGCTGCCAACCAGAGCAGAACTAAACTGTTTGTGCACCCCCCCTCTTCCAACCCTAATCCCCCCCCCCCTCCCAGCCGTCTCTATACTGCCCCCTCCCTCAGTGCCCCCCCCCCCCCACTTCATACACACACACACACACACACACACACACACACACACACACACACACAGTCCACTACCAACAGCATCTCCCCATCCCCCACACTTGGCTCTCTGCAGGCTCTCCCTCTTTCATTTTACACTGAGCTGCAAATTTCTACCTCTCTCTTTCTCTCCTTTCCCTCGTCTCTCTTTCCCTCTCGCTCTCCCTTTCTTTGTCTCTCTCTCTCTCTTTCCCTCTCTCTCTCTCTCTTGAGTCAGGTGATTGTGTATCAGTTGCTAAAATATATACGGCACAGCCATTGCTAAACCTAAAACATGCTTAACAAGGGCAAAAGAGTGACCTCATGCAGATGATACATGTTTGAAAAATGGGCTGCTCTATCCTAATGTTAAAACCCCTCATTCAGTAATATTACAGTAAGGCAGAATGTCTCACATCAGAGAGATCAGAGATACAGCTAAAAAGTACTTGTCTTGACAAAATAGTTTGGAATTGGTGTTGCATGGCACCGATATTGAATTGGTTTCTGTCGTGGCAGACTGTTCTGACTAAAGTAGGTCTCGTGCACTAAAGACCCATGCAGTGGATTGATCAGTTCGATCCCTCTCTGACTGGATCGAAGCTATTGAGTGGCGCTGGGTGAGGAGGATGTGAATGAGAAGAGGGCCGTCCACCAGGAATAAATTGAGCGGCCATCCATATTCGCTCCACTCACCAGGCGACAGCCAGCGGAGCCCCAGTGAAGACGCCCTGTCAGATCCACATGTCTGAACTCTACTCACAATGGAGATGAGCCACACTGTGACCACCCACCTCCACTGGCTCTTTCTCCTGCCTTTCATGGGCTTCTGCTGATGAAGAAAGAGAGGGGAGTGAGGAGATCAAGAGAATCTGTTTTTGATTGTTTCTCACAACATTCCCATACCGACACACACACACAGTACAAAGTACAAAGTACAAGTACAAGTACAAACACAGACACACACACACACACACACACACACACACACACACACACACACACACACACACACACACACACACACACACGAGACTCAATGTTCTCAAACAGCCATCCATGTTCCAACTATTGTCTATCCAGTGGGGATTTAATATAAAACTTTATCACTGAAACAGGCACTGTGCTGGTGACACTACTCTGAGAGAGTGCTTAAAGTGTCACAAGTGTACCGCCTTACTCAGAGATGAATGAATAATGCAATCCCATCTGAATGGCAAGGGAGCAGTACTTGCTTTTCTGCAGCGCTAATTTTCGCAGACATTTGGCCCACTTTCCGATGGGGGTATGGGGGATCTGCAAACAGAGAAAAAGAGTAAGTCACTGTAAAACAGCAACCAGACAAGCGCACCACACACCACATACACACATAATCCTTCCCCCAGTCTTCTAAAATATCCTGCACTCAACACAGACATCACAGTACAAATAAGGCCGGCTCTGTCAACCGTGCACAGCCAACGAGGGACCAAAATGTTGGACACATCGGTGCCTCATTAATTCAAACCAAGCAGAAATGGTAAATTGATTGAGCGAACAATTGGATTCATTGTCCAACCAAGCCACAGCGCTTACATAACTGGAGCGAACAAGGACGCGAACAAAAGGTTTGCAGGTAATGAGGAGGAAGCACAAAGCAATATTTATTTTGGGCTTCCAGCGGCTGAAGCCTTGGAGATACAGGTAACGTTGTTACGAGAACAAGAATGAACAAAAGAGCTGACAGGGCTAGAACATGAAGACCGCTTACATTCCCATTGTTGGAGTGAGCTCATGTGTGTACTGCTTAATGTTCCCTTCCTAAATTGTGGCGAGCTTCTGACTGAGATGGGATGGGAAGAATTCCCCATCTTCCATGACCAGGCAGCATTTCACCACCCATTAGCAGTGTCATGCACTAAGCGAAACTGACTGGAGTGCCTAATTTTACAGTGTGTGACTGGGATAATTAGCCCCGTACTTATTGTTACAAAATGGCCGATTGAGGAGCGCCCAAGGCACTGATGAGCCAAGAGCTAATAAAGGAGAAACACATTGAGCTTAGAGAGAGGCATCAAATTCTCCCTGTAAAGGATTCTAATGGCGGCTATTGTTCAGCAACTTTTATCTGGATTCAGCTGGACAAAGATGATTTCTACACAGAAAGGCTATAATAAGATTAAATGTGTTGTAATAATAGGGAAATACATCATTAGGTAAAGTGATGAAACTCTGGGGAAATGATAAGATTGTCTGTGTGGAAAGAAAAATGGCAAAATCAGTAATGTGGAATGCTTGTATTCATCTTTGCTATTTTTAGTAAATCAGTCAAAATAGGTTATTTCTGAAAGCTACTCTGTCATATTTATTTTCATAGATTAGAAGATGTGTTCAAACTGGTGATTTGCTCTGATGGGATTAGGCAGGATGAAGAGGTCAGTCGGGCATGGAGAGGGGACATGGGTGAAATGCAATTTTGGAGGAACAATCAGCCTGTGTGGATGAATTATTTGTGCTGAAGAAACAGTAACTACCCTTGAAATGTTTAGATTTTTTTCAATTCCATTATTTGTGGTCACAAAGAAAGAAGGGAATGGCGGCAATAAAGAGGGTCGATGGAGAGAAGGACTTGTATGTGTCTGTGTCTGTGCGTGTGTGTGTGTGTGTGTGTGTGTGTGTGTTTGTGTGTTTGTGTGTGTGTGTGTGTGAGGATCCTTCCCCTCCTTTCCTCGTTTCCAGACTACTGCGTGAATCGCTGGCCTACTTTTACACATACTCCATTTTTAATGCCCCCTCGTCCGCCCTGTCCCCAGTGGCACATGCCAACAACCTGTCACATCAATAAAAAACAGGATGGAGGTAGAAAGCGACACAAAGGAGGATAAAGTCCGTGCAGAGACTCAGTTCAGTTCTGGAGTGCTTAGACGGCACTCAACAGAAGAGTCAGTCTGCAGCTGTCCTAGTCATATGTCGACTTGGTCTGGTTCACATCCATGTCCCATCAAGGCTGCATCCATTCCAGAATCAACCATCGTCTGAGTGTTCTAACAATGTAGACTGTGTACCTGTGTTTGTTGTGTACCTTCTGTATATAACCTGTGTACATGTTTGCTGTGTAGCATGTGTGCATATTTTTGTTATGTAACTGTGTAGCATTTGTGCATATGTTTGTTGTGAAGCTGTGTAGTGTGTTGCTGTGTTGCGTGTGTACATATGTTTGTCATGTTGATGTCTAGTGTGTTTGCATATTTTTTTTAGTAGCATTTTAGCGTGTATGCGCATGTTTGTTGTGTAACTACCCTGGGTTTGTGGAGTTCACTACCTCACTGCTCTGTTTACTCAGTTGTCAGTATTATGGCCACTGACCTGTGAGTGTGGATACGAACTGGAGCTCTCCTCCAGATCCGCAGGAGAGATTTTATGCTCTGCTTAACTGTTTAACTGAGTGGGAATAATGAACTGTACTCCTAACTTTAAGTACCTGCTGCATTGCTGTCTACAGTCTTGATTCTCAGCACTTTGGAACCTACAGAGATGCATAAATACAGCACAAGTCTTTTTCTTGTTCATCTACAGTAAAGTTAAGATGCCTTTTATATTTATACCGCCTGGCGGTAGGCATGTAAAAAGCAAACAGGATGAATGGATAAACCGAGTCTGTTGCTGCTGTCTTTGAATAATATAATACATTTATCAGTCAGATACCTCTTAAACCTTTTTCTTCACGTTGCAGTTTGCCTCATGCCAGGCTGAGACTGTGGATAGGGATATAATTTAATACCTCACCTTGGAAAATAAAGCTCCAAATATAAACACTTGTCACCATTGCCACATCCATATTTCTGTGAAAGTGTTCCATGTTCATTTTGAAGTCATCTTTTTTTTTTACTTGATTTTCTTATCCCTCCATAATTGGCAAAAGAACTGGAGCAAGTGCCTCAGAGAGAGTGAGAGGGGTTATTCTGATTTGGCCAGTTGTGCAGACATAACTCAGTGGGACACTGCATCTGTCCTTGATGACAGATGGCTCTTAAATGGATCTGAACCCTCTCTGTCATGGCTGGGCTAGACTCGAGCCGGATCTGGGAAGAATCAGGGCCAGAACCCAGGCCAGCCTTACTCAGCCTGGCGTGCCATGACAGGAGGACAGGGTGACAGCATGGCAGATTTCAGTTTGGCAGGATTTTGCTTTTACACTCACTAAAACTCTGCCAGCGTTCTGTTCTAAAGACTGGTTTTCCTAAATTTGTTCCGCATGGAACAAAGGATCTCACACAGAAGCAGTCCATGACATCAGCTGTTAACTTATTCAGCTCAGCTAATTGGCTGAATCAGGAGCTCCACATATGAGATGGTTTACAATACACATGTCAGTAGACTTCCTACTTGTAGAATTAATATTATAACACACATGGTTTACAATTACAATGTAAGGGAGAGCTGGTGAAGTTTCCACACAGGTAAGTTGTCACACGGATAAGTTGTCACATTCAGTCTTAGAGATCTGTCTCAAAACTGAAATAGCTACATTGTGTGACACAACCCTCTGAGTCAACATCTTGTTTACCTTTAGTCAAGATCACCTGGAACTGAGCTAGACACAATTTGACCACTTTTCCCCTTCCCAAGTAGAACATGTGATATATGATAAGAGGTGTTAGTAGTGTGTGATTTGATGCTTTTACTACAGTCTTAAGGTGGACTACACTGGCAGGTTTTCTCCCCTGAACTGGAGAGGCAACTGGTAGGGTACATTACTAGGTTAGTGAACATTTATCTGGTTTATTGCAGATTGGTGCAGCATTTGAAAATCCCTACTATGTGGACAGAGAAAGAAAATGTCAGAACTTGTGCAGAAATGGTAGAAAGTGTCCAGGTTCAGTTTGTAAAAGACAAAGAGGGCAGCTTAGCATCACATTAAACATTACATTACATTAAACATTCAAACTACTCCTCATGGTGAATGCAGGCTCCTGTACCTTGAGAGGGGTCATTTATTTTTTGCCAGAGTTAAATGCTACTGGCAGACCATGAGTCTTTGTTTTTAGGCTTATTCTAACTCCAATATTTGTACTGATGGACATGATTTGGCATAGGTGTTGATTTCAGTGTCATATACAAAAATAAACACAGTCCCCTAGTGTCAAAAAGCAGCCTTTAAGAGCAGTTTAATTTCAGATTACATTCTCTCATGAGACCAAATTGAAATAATTGCATCTCTTCCAAAGGAAGTCTCTTTATTTATGGGTCCTTATATTGTGTAAGAAGACTTATGGACTTGTAGTGTCTAAAGCCGATTGGCACACATGACTGGGTCTTCTCTGTGGTTATACAGCGTGTACAAAAGAACAACCTTGGATTATGCATTTGCTCTCCCACACTATTGTGCTGTCTTCTCCACTCGATGAACCATGTCCTTTAAGTGCAGAGATTCAGTGCTAGGCGGCTATTCAATACCTTCTGAATGACACCGCTTGCCACTGCTCAGCTTGGAAAGAGGAATGGATAAAAAGGACTGCAGACTCACACTTTTAATGCAGGTTATAATGTAAAATTCCCTGATGTATTTTTCATTATTTCTGGCCTTTTTAATGGAGGTGTGTGTGTGTGTGCGTGTGTGTAAATTATAGAAACTACCCCCACAAAAAAAGGCTTTATTGACTTTATAGGATGACATTTCAAACAAAACGGCAGATCTGAATATCCTTTATAATTAGTAAAAGAGAGAGAAAGCGAGAGGGCTGGCTTTGTGACTCTGCAGTTTATTTCAGCAGAGGATGATTGTCTTGCTTTCTTTTGCAGGAACGAGTGAAAACCAAAGAAAAGAAGAGCGGAAGTGAGCTGAGCATAGAAGGAGAAGCAGGAAAATGACAGGCAACTGGCAACGAGCAAAGCAATGAGCAACTTGCAAAGCAATGAGCAACAGCAAAGTCAGCAGTGAATGAACTAATGCTAATTTAACTTGGCAAAATTATGTCGCTAATTTAATACAATGAGCAAGATCCTAAATGGTACTAGGTGAGGTGTGTCAGTGCAATGCTCCCATAGCCAGACAATAGCTGTAGTTTTTTGCTCAATGCTCATTGCTTTGGTGGTTGCCCGTCAATGAAATTAGGGCCCCTGGTCTCGCTTGGACTGATGGAGAGGAGAGAATTGAAAGACAGTAAGATGATGATGAAGATAACGATGCTGATGAAAAAGAAGATGAGATGTTGGAGGAGGAGGGGAATGATAACTCACAGCAGCTTTGTGTCCATCTTAGTATTCAGGCTCAGTTCAAGCAGAGATAGCCGAGCATGTAACTCTAAGAAACTGGAAATAGCTTCCTTGATAGATGTGGATCATTTTCACATTTAAGCTTCACTGTGAAACTTAGTACATTTAGTACATTTCTATTGTTGCTCTCTGCACATACAATTTACACACATACAGTACACCGAAAAACACTTTGACCATAACAACAGATTTTTTTTTGAGAATGTAGAAGACACTCTAATGGAGGTTAATGAGGTTATTAGTCAGCCCTCATGTTGAAACTGAACAGAACTGAAACGGAATGTTGGAATTGCTAGTACAAGAGATAGAGGCAGGAGGCACAGGGGACCTCATTAAATGCACTGGTTTTCCAACACTGGGTATTTCAGAGTTAGCTCAGATGTGCTGTTACCCACTTCTCTGTGATCCTTTGTGTTCTGGGAGCAATGTTGGGAAGTAGTGAACTAGCTATAATTAAACTAGTAGTTTAACTAGATTTTACAGAAGCTTCATATTTGCACAAGTAGATAGTTAACTTAACTTGATTCTCCCTAGGGTAACTTTGTTGTAGTTTAACTTCTTTCAGTGTGAAGTTATTGGTAGCTTGCAAAACTATGCTTGCAAAATAGCGTCCCCATCACTGACTGTGAGGCACTGGTGTAATCTAAACTCAATGCAAGTCCAATGCCTGCCTCTTACTTTGGGTCCCCAAAGGATGCCATGCTGTTAGTGACTTGGCACTACCACTCAGGTCTTGGTACTTGGGGAAGGAGAAAGAGTAGGGTTTGAGGTAAAAAAAATAAACAATGACATTGAACTGTTGAGGGATCGTTTATTGTTTTGTATTTTGGAATTAATCAAATGACATAGCCTACTTCTGGTCTGAGGATTGAGGTAAGACTCAACACTACACCACTCTATAGAGCTGAACGCCACTTTGGTCACTTTCCTATTGGTTCTTCGGTACACTAAGGAACTTTAAGGCAATTACTCAGACACTGGGGTACCTATCAGTTTGGAAACAATCTGCCTCTGGTGCAACGCTTCTGTGTGAGCTAAAGGTCATCTAGTGTGTGTGTGTTTGCGTGTGAGTGAGTGAGAGAGAACACAGGGAGGCTGCGGATGACTCACGCTCACTCTCTATCACTGTGCGCCTGTGGGGCGTGAAACTAAAGCACCCAACAACTCAAAGCAGATGCTGAGAGCAGCCAGCCAAACAGCAGAAGGCAGCGAGGCCATGTCTACGCCTCAGCTCAGCTCAGCTCAGCTCAGCTCACTCACGGCCCTCAGCACAACACAACAGAGAGTTAAGAATCACAGCAATCACCAAACCTGTCATGGCCTTCATCTTTTGCACCCAGGAGACGACTGACCTTGGAGAGGACTCAATCCTGATGTGGTCCTGGTCTCAAACAGGTCTGGCCCTGATCTGCCACAGCCTGGTTGATCGGCTGTTTGGACAGTTTGCCGAAATTCCGACTGAATCCCTGACGTCTGGCGAGTGATACTGGAATGCATATGCACGTGGGCGGACACCATTTCTGGACACAGCCTCGCTGATGTGTGGCTGACATCTGGCTGGGAACGATGATGACATTAAAGCCATTTGAGATTTCTAAGCCCATCCAAACGCCTCCTAAAGGCAGGGCACTAAGGAGGAAGAGGTTAAAGGCACACTGTCATGCAGAAGATAGGGATGGGTTTTGTAGGAAAAGTAAATAGGCTTTTAATTTCACGCTTCTAGATCACAGTTTCAAGGAGTTATCTCAAGACTTTGTATGTACATTTGTCACTTTCACGTACACTTCATAATACTGCATAATGAATAATCATGTCCAAATACATCGCAATATTTGTTAACAATTCTGACATTCTATTACTCAAAAAGACGTAAATATATATACATACGTATGAAAAGGGATTTCTGCCTCTGACAGAATAATTAAATGCAATGGAGTATGTACACAAGTCTATCTGTGGTTTGTCAGTGATTCTTCAAGTAAAACCCCTCACATTTCTCTCTAAGCCCCAGACTGTGATGAGCTGAGCAGAGTGCCAGGGGCCCCTGAGGCCCTCACTGGGATGGGCTTATTTACTGAGCTTAATTGGGAGCTCGCAGACAGGCCTGTGGCTGTGTCCCACTTCTGTCTCATTCGAGCCGGCTAGCTGCTGGCTCATGATGAGCTAGACTCCACAGACAGAGCACTGACAAAGCAGTCTGTGTGTGTGTGTGTGTGTGTGTGTGTGTGTGTGTGTGTGTGCGTGTGTGTGTGTGTGTGTGTATGTGGCAGTCTGTGTGTGGGTGTGTGTGCGTGTATGTGTGTGTACGTGGCAATTTGTGTGTATGTTGTAGCAGTGTGAATTTTGCCATTAGAAACCAGGAGGCTAAGACAACCCAAGTCCTTCTCAGTGTTGGTAGGCTACTCTTGAAAAGGTTAATGGTGAACTGCACTCACCAGAGAGAGCACTAGCAAAGCATCCTGAATGTGCTGCTGGTGGGTTTGACTTACAAGTGATGAAGAAGGAGATTTTAGAGAGCAGAAGGCCAAGACAGTACGGCTCGTTATGAGGGTTGATTCTCTTGAAAAGCGGACTATTTCTATAGGTGAATCACACTTCCTTAACAGCAGATACGGGGGAGCCAGGAAACATCAGGTGGAATAATGAGAACAGTTGCCATGGGAACCTTCTGAGAAGGAGTAGGGCAATACAGAACGTCTAAACACTGCTGTCATGCCTGCAGCTGATAGGAAAGGAATTATGATGCATCAGATACTGCTATGAATACAGTTTTCCTTTTTTCCTCAAAAAGTGCAGAAACACATTAACACACACTCTCTCTCTCTCGCTCTCTCTCTCTCACTCACACAAACACTCGAACAGACCCTGGCAGCCTCTGAGCGGTAGCCATCTGCATATCACACACAGGCTGTCAGTGTTTGTATATATATTTATATATATATATTTCTGTATTTTTGCCGCAAGGGACCAAACTGCAAACTCTTCTCGCAAACACATTTACCTGGCATTCACAGTCCTCACCACCCAGTGTTTGTGAGGTGTTAAGAGTGTTTACTGAAGGCTTCCCAGATTATTTTTTAGGGACATCAACCCAAATGTTGCCATGTATTAAACCTTTAACTCATGAAAGGATTTAAAAATCTGTGTGGACAAATAAAACACATAGCTCTCTGGAACCCCTGTGCAGGAGAAACTGACAGGTAACCACTCCTCTTCTCCTCCAACTGAGAAGAAGTGAATGTGAAACTACAACACACACACTTATTTTTCAGATGCCTCTCTTTCACGCCTTTTATTCCTCTCCCACCACACACACACACACACACACACACACACACAGAGAAACAGTAGTGCGGAAGTGTGTTTGTGTGTTTATGCCCCATTGTTAGCGAGCTGGAATGTCGCGTTGTCACATGCTCAGATCACTACATCAACAGCCACAGGGAAAGGGGGGAGAGAGATAAGGGGATACAGCTGGAAGACAGAGAGACAGAGAGACAGAGAGAAAGAGAAAATAACCTGAGGTAAAGAACAACAGGAGATGAAGAAAAACAGTACCACGACAGTCACAACAAAGACAAAAAGGAGATGGGAATAAAGAACTGACATGGTGAGAGGAGAGAGAGGAGGGAGAAGAGGAGGAGGGAGAGGAGGAGGAGGTGGAAAGGCATGAGAGGGAGAAGAATGGGTGTGTGAGAGGGGAGAGCCACGCTTGAGTGGTGGTGCTGTGAGCTCATCCAGGGTGGCAGAATCAGCACAGCCCAGGCAGGAGGAGGAGGGGGGAGAAACAAGAAGAGACGGGATGAAGGAAGAGAAGGAGAGAGAAATGGAGAGGAAGAGAGAGATTGAAGGAGATAGAGGGATGGAGCAATGTGTTAATTATGAGGCAACTAGCATGGCGGCCAAACTCTTAGCTGCCAGAATGCAAAGATTTCTTCTCAGCTGCACTGCATGAGAGGGAGAGATGGAAAAAAGGGAAGGGAGAGAGAGAGAGAGAGACAGAGGGAGGCAGAGAGGTGGTGAAAGAGGGTAAGATCAGAACCAGACAGGCTCCTGTCTCTCTCTGTCTTGCTAAAGCTGATGTTTTACAGTCTGCCCCCTGCGTTTGAGGGCAGGCTCTCACTATGTCCCGTTAGCCCAGAACGAGAAGGCTAAGCATGAGTCATTATGAGCGCGCTGGCAGTGTCACATCTGGTGTGCCTGATCAGACCGCTCTGAAACAAAGACAGTTAACCATCACCCATATGGAGTCCAACCCAGAGATAAGTGCCTCAGTAACAGCCAGGTCATAAATACCCAGTGCTGAAATCAAGCACCTGTGCCAGATGCCCTTAACGGCACACATTGATAATGTACGCACACAAACACTAATGCATTGGAGTCTGGTGCACCACGTCTGTATGAGTTTTGTCTGGCTATTAAGGTTAGGCAATCCATGTAATTCCTTTGTCCACTGGTAGGGCAAGGTGTTAACAATACCATGTATTTGATACCACTGGAACACACTCAACACACTTTCACCGACTGTAGCTTGATAGTGCTAACTAAATGAGTTAATGTTTATTCAAAATGCATAGAAAATACTGGAAATACTCCCTGAATAAATCACTAAATTCTGGAATCAAAACTATCCTATGCTCTCACAAAGGGGTAATTAGCTTGCCATTGGACTGTATTTGTATATATGGAGGAGATTCAGACCATGTGCCGTTTTTGAAGAGCATGCAATCATGGCCTTCCAGATGGCTCAGACATCCAATTCTCGCGCATTCCTCTGCACGGCGGCAGAACCATGCCAACCAGGCAGACACTCGGGAATAAACAAAAGTGCCTCTCACACCTCATACTAAATATAGACAAATTTCTCACATGATGCTGGATGAGAAGCAAGGCACTAATAGCACGTCGCCCTGTTCTCCCTGTAAGTAGACAAAACACAATTCTGCAGGTCTTGTCAGGGTGGCTTTTGATTCCCACATCATTTTTGGAGGACTGCTTAACTACTAGTGTAAAGAATACTTTTGTGTTTTTGTGTGTTTATGGAACTTTAAGTCTTGCAAAACATAAGATGATCGCACTACACTGATTTTTTGATATGTTTAAAAATTAAAATGTCTTGCTTCCCATTTTTAATATTGTTGTTGTTGTTTGGTGGCAAGGCTGCTGTTGGGCCGATTAGCTACTTGTAATATAGTATTTTGTCATTGTTAATTCAGATCACAGGTTTACGACAGGGTGGCTTTGAGAGACCATAATAATTCCCCTCCCGCTGTAGCAGGGCAGACCCACCCCACCCCCACTGTATTACTGTGGTGCAGGTCACCCTCGCTCCACAGCCCAGATTATGCAGCTGGGATTAAGTCTTATAAATTATAAGCATGTTTTTATGATTTCTATTTTTTCATTTTTTGCTTGTCTTGGCTGTAGGGGAGGAGCAGCATAACCATGTGACACACCATGGTGTGGCACATTTTAAAAAGCCAGCTGCTGTCCCATCCAGGGCACTTTCCAGCTCAAGCCAGCATGACACTGAAGTCCCAATATGGATGACGTAAATAGCAAATCAATATGAACACATACATGCATTTGTGTGTGTGAGATTATAGTTTATATTAATGTCCTGGGATGACCCATGATCTTCTGGTTTTTATTTAAATTAACTACACAATGTGATCCATTACTTGCAATAAAAAAACAGGATGTTTATTCTGTAACAGGGAATAGTGTCACTAGTAAATCTATAGTACATCTATAGTGTATACACACACGCACTCAGAAAAGTGGCTAAGCACCATTAGTGATGTGATTGACTCGGCGTCTGGTTGTGATCGATTCTAAAACCACTGACAGTTCAAGTGGAAAGACACTTGTAGTTGCACACACACAGAGAGATGCTAGTGGAATTTAAAAAACAAAAAACTAATTTTTATTTAAACAGTGATCAGGTCTCAGTACCAATGGGCCTGTTAAAATAAAACAAGAAAAGAAATAAACTACAAACCTCAGAGAACAAAGATAACAGTCTACACAAACTTTATTTTCTTAAAAATACATTACCATAAAATAAAAAGTAGCAATAAAAGATATATATGTGGGAGGGGGGGGGGGGCGACACACGTGTTGGAGAGTTTTGGTTCCCGTCTCTTGTGTTTTTAACAGCCTGGAAAGCTTGAGTTCAGGTGTGTTTGCACATGTGCGTGGTGTGGCTTTTCAGCTCGCATGTATGCATGTAGCAATGGGACAATGTATTAGGCGTGTGTATGCGTGTCAGGCATGAGTGAGTCACGCACACATCTGCAGCAGTGGGGGAGCGATGTATTAGGGGTGTGTGTGTGTGTGTGTGTGTGTGTCACACGTGTCAGCTATGTGCGTGTGTGTCTGCAGGGGGAAATTGGTACACCTGAGGAAAAGGAGGACACACAGCCTCCACACAGCAGTTATGCAGCAGTCACATGGGCACACAGAAAGAAAGAAAGAAAGAAAGAAAGAAAGAAAGAAAGAAAGAAAAAGAAAGACTAGCGCATGTGGGAGCAGGGAAAATAATCTGAAAACTAACATAGAGAAAGAGGACAAGAGGGTTGAGAGAGGTAGTGCGAAAGAGAGGCGAGAAGTGATGAGAGAGGTAGTACAGTGAGAGAGGTAGAGCGAGGCAGGGACAGCTACGTCTTTAGCACCTACGGGAAGAGTGCAACAGTACATCTACAAAGCAGAGACCCTCCATCCTTTCAGTGTGACACCAGGCTGAACTCGTTAAGGGCAGCGTGTGTTTGGGTGGGTGTGGTCAGGTATGTGTGAGTGTGTCTCAGGGCAGTGTGTGTGTGTGTTTGACATTTTTGGACAGTAACAGACATGTGTGTTCTTTTGTGTGTGTGTGTGTGTGTGTGTGTGTGTGTGTGTGTGTGTGTGTGTGTGTGTGTGTGTGTGTGTGTGTGTGTGTGTGTGTGTGTGTGTGTGTGTGTGTGTGTGTGTGTGTGTGTGTGTGTGTGTGTGCGCGCATGTCTGACATCCAGAGGGGAAACTCAGGAAGTGCAAGTGTATTTGCCTGCCTGCGTGTGTGTGTGGCATACTACTTGGCTTTGCTGCATGACTGCCCAGTGACCGAGTGGAATCAGAAGTTATGGCAGGCCCACAGATCGGCATTGATCTTGGCTGTGTGTGTGTGTGTGTGTGTGTGTGTATATGTGTGTGTGTGTGTTTGCGGGAGAGAGGCTAGCTGGGCAGGAATCCACTAACACAGCCCTCTCCCCTCCCCGTGCAATAAGAGGAAACAGCTGAGTTGCCTTTCACACACACACGCACAAACACACACACAAATTGATGGCAGGGCAGGATCATGCGCTTTACACCATTGCAGTGAACATGCCAGGGCAACATCCTGGAGAGGTAGATTCCCAGATACACAGCAGGTCAGGGGAGCTGAGAGCAAAGGTGATCCTCTCAGTGTGTGTGTGTGTGTGTGAGGGAGAGTGTGGGTGAGGACAGGTGACCCTCTGTGTGTGTGTGTGTGTGTGTGCATTTATGTTTGGTCACAGACGCAAATAACTTGACTTCCCCATTTACAGTAACAACACCACACGCACGGTATGCGCTAGTCTAAGACACACTGAAAGCTCTACTTCACCGGGCACTGAATGGGAACACTGAGCCAGATGCCCAGGGGCATAGCGCAGAGGTGCCACTGGTGGGGTGGACGCTCATCAGCTACAGTGTAATTCTGAGTTGCAAGGGGACACACAGGGAAGGGGCGGGAAAAGAGAGAGAGAGAGAGAGAGAGAGAGAGAGACAGAGACAGAGACAGAGACAGAGACAGAGACAGAGACAGAGGCTGTAAGCCTGGTACTCCCCAAGTTGAAAGAAAATCCCTCTTCCGCCCCACTAACTCCTTCCAGGTCCCCCTTTGTGAACTTAGCTTATGCAGAACACCACAATATACACATACGGTCCGTCACATTACAAGGGAGGAGCCCACCACCAGACAGCAGCTACATCTGCACCAGAGGCCCCCTGGGAGGCTACTTGACAGCAGGGGGCGCTACGACCAGCACCAGGCAGAGCCTTGCTAAAGACAGAGAAAGGGAAGGGAGTAACCAGTGCTATTGCTGAGCTGGAGAGGCCGGGGGAAAGGAACGCGGCACCCTTGTCCATGTGCCCTGAGCTAGTAAGCGTGTGTGCGTGTGTGTGTGAGGAGGGCATAAGGCCCAGAGAGAGAGAGAGAGAGAGAGAGAGAGAGGCTTCAATAGAGAGGACCCATCCACCAGCAAGGCAGTCAGTAGAGATAGGGGCCTGTCCACAGGGTTCAGTGTGAGCGTGAGAGGGGGAGAGGGGAACAGCTTTTGCCTTCTAAACAAGAGGCTCTAAAAAGGACGAGAAACGGCCTGTGTGCGTGTTCAGTTTTCAGCGACACGGGCCTGCGCAGGCGCTGGAGGTCCTACAGGGGCAGCAGGCATCCCATCATGCTGTGCAGACGGAGGTCCGGGGTCTGAGGGGAGAGACGAGATGTCAGGGACAAATAACTTCCTGAATGCATACTTACTCACACTCACACACACACACACACACACACACACACACACACACACACACACACACACACACACGAGACTACTCGCATTCACAAAACAAATGCAATATATGCCCAAAAGCCACATGTTACAACACACACATTCGTGTGGGCGTGTGTCCCTCCAAGATAAGACCACGATGGCCTATTTGGATGTGCGACAGTTTGACTCACAAAAATACACAATTAAGGAACATTTTGCAGGATAGAAACATGATTTAAATGCGATGGCTTACAGTTCTATTTGTGTAAAAGGCTACATCACCCATATGGCACAATATTTCTATAACCGCAAGATTCACGCTGGGTAACTACAAGGGGTTAGATTACAGGCATACAGTGAAGCATGATTTAGTCCAGCAGTATTCTATCTAAAATATAACATTTGTAAAGAAACAATCATGATATGTTGTAAAATACTGGCGTTTTGGGAGGTGCACTGAATGTTACTTTTGTCCTGCATGTCTGTTACCCTCGGCCTGATGATGAGGGGCAAATGCGATACTGCGGTTGTTCTGCTGTTGCTCAATTATACCTTAACGGTGTTATCCAGGTCTGTAACCGTGTTGAAGCATCTATTTGTATATCGCATTGGATTAAAAACTGTTACTTTTGTCCCGATCATCGCCTACCACCACAGACTGTATGCACTATATGATTTTGAACATACAATATAAAAAATGATTACCGAAACATTAAGTGATAAAATATGAATACTACAACACAATGAAAATAACTAAAGGAAATAAAGTAGGCCCAAAAATTCTTTAACATCATGTTTCCTGTATATGTTGGTCATTCTTAAACCTTCACAAGGTTTGTTTAATTGTATAATAGTAATGTATTATGTTCAAGTCCTGACTGTGCTCCTGGATTTAATTGGGGGTACAGATTCTACTTGAAAAAAATGTCCTGCCATCACAGCTGAAAAATAACATCCTTATGATGATGATGATGAGTGTGGCCTCTTACACATGCCGTTGGGGGCTCCTGGGTGTCGAGGGCCCATCATGGGGGGCATGCTGCCCGGGGGTGGTCCGCCAGGGGGCGGGCCAGGCATCATGCGACCTGGCATCGGCGGGCCTGGGCCTACCATTGGTCCTGCACAAAAGGAGACAGCAAAATGGGCCAATTATATACAAATGCTGCGTGAGAGCCTAGCAGGTGTTAAGGTTAGAATGATGGGTGGAGCAAAGGTTGATGGCTTAGCATGTCCATATATGGCAAAAGGCTTGAGAGAACAAGTCTCAGTGCTCCACTTCAGGAAGACACATGCATGAACACACACACACACACACACACACACACACACACGCATGAACACACACACACACACACACACACACACACACACACACACACACACACACACACGCACACACACTTCTGAATTAAACACAGGGTCCTGGGGACAGAGTGCTCATTCATTATAGAGCGTGTGTTAAAAAGCCACAGCAGAGCTGCACCCTGCCTAGGTCAAATCTGTACATGTCTTACAAGACTATATTTCCTCTTGCTAGGGTGAAACCCAGCCCAACAGCCACACCATGTTTTTAATAACACCTTGTTCACCCCATCCTCATTCGTACACGTACACGTGCACGTACACACACACAAAATACAAACATAGGTGTTTTCAGACAGGCTTTTCCTCCTGTACCTTGACGATGCTCACCTGTCTGGGCTGGGTGGTGTGGTCCCATCTGGTGGTGCATGGGCGGGAAGCCTGCTGGGCCCGCCGGATGGCCAGGTCCTCCAGGATTGCCTGGGTGGCCAGGGTGCAAGCCTGGCATGGGCCCGTGGGAAGTGGGTCCGTGGGTAGCCAGCGGAGCATGGGGGCCGTGTGGGGGAGGCCCACTGTGGTGGACTCCAGCGCCGGCAGTGGCGTTCTGGGCTGCGGCGGCAGCTGCGGCTGCCTGCTGCTCCATCTGCTGGCGGGCCTTCATCTCGGCGTACTTCAGCTGCTCCATGTGGAAGGCCTGCCGCTCCGTCAACAGCTGCTGCCGCTGAAGCTCCAGCTGAGAGACAGAGCGAGAGAGACGGGGGGGGGAATCGAGAGAGAAAAAGACGGGAGACGGAGAGAGTGAGAAACAGATCATAGGGGAGAAGAGAGAGAAAGACAAAGAGAGATGTCAGAGTTTCTGCCATTGCTGCCATGTTAACCAGCTGGTAAGTGAGGGACTGCATGATCACGTCTTAATGATACGATATCGGCATGATAACATCTTAACGAGGATACAAATAACTGCATGATCGCGTCTTAACGATGATACATAACTGCATGATAACGTCTTAACGAGGAAAACGATAACTGCATGATAACGTCTTCTCCCTGCCCTCTTAAGGCAGGTAGCCTGAAGCTCTATGCCATAGAGTCTATGGTAAAAGGACTCAAGGGGACTGAGAGCCCAAATCGGTCTGCTTTGGCACAGACAGGAGGGTTAGTTCTGTGCCAAGAAATGAAGGCTTGTGAAAAGATTCAAGTGAACACACAGGAAGACAAATAAACTCGTGCAGTGGCAAGACCACACCAGGCATTTCCTCAACAACTTTATCATGGCCCAGAGAATGCACTCAAGGTTAAAAAGAGGACATCACTCCCTAAGGATCGTACAGTCTCAACACGGGTGTGTGTGTGTGTGTGTTCGTAAGATAAGCAGATGGCTAAAGGAACAGTCTGGTTAAAAATCATAAAAAAAGCAGCAGCTCTGGGAAGTGAAGGAAGAACAGAAGGCAAAAATGGCAGAATATTATAACAACAAAAAATACTGCACAGGGTTATATAAAGCCTGATTCTTCATGCACTATTTACAGCTGGTAAACTGGGTTACTATCTACAGGGCTGGCACATATCTCCACTGCAGCCGCATAGGTTAGTAAGTGCATCACACACACACGCCAATGCAATACCTCCATCATTTTCTTAAGATGTGAATGTGTGAACGTGTATTTCCTTGTGAGATGAATGCCTGTGTTTGTGTGTGTGGTCTTAATGGGCAAAACATTGCTTCAAAACCCGTCTGATGTTTGACAATGTATTACTACTGGGCGATGACACAGCGGATGGAATCCTGTTACAGCAGCTCCTACAGTTTTTGAACTTTCGCAGTTTACCGTTTTTACAAACCGCTACATCGGCTATTTTCTCCAAGTTTTAGTTGAGTTAGTTTAAGGAACTGCGGAGACGTGGGCGCGGGATGAGAGCCAGTGAAGGCGAGGGAGAGGTGAGTGAGGCACAGGAGACTAAATCCCTGCCTTCCATCGATAGTCATGAGAAAATAGTTACGTGAGATTGCTGAAAAACAAAATGGATGAACTCATAGCATTGGTGAGCAGCAGTCAAGTGTGTGGATTCAGGGATGCAATTTGTTGTGCTTCACGGAGACATGGATGAACATACCGGACAGTTCAGTTGAGCTAGCCAGCTTTGCACTAGTGCGAGCAGACAGGGGGACAACATAGCTGTAAGACAGAAAGGTGGAGGTCTAGATGTCTTTGTTCCCTCTAAATGGTGGCCCTGGGCATGTAACGTTGAAGAAAAGGCTCTGTACTCCAGACATAGAGCTTCTGGCTGTGGGTCTAAGGCTATACTCTCTGCCTCGGGAGTTCTCACACGCCGTTGTAGTCTACACCACCCACTGTCAGTGATAGCTGTGTGCACCTCTGACGTCATCCACTCTACCGCCTCGGGATTACAGACACAGCACCCTAGTGCCTTCAGGAGAATCAACAGAGATACCAACCATATCTCCTTGTCCAAAACGCTTACTAACTTCAATCATACAGTGTGTTAAATGCAAAACAAGGGAGATTAAAATCCTGGACTTGATATACGCCAATTTGATAGAGGCCTTCCTGGAAGTGTACATCGACAATAAACTGAACTGGATGGAGTAGACAGTTTTTTCTTGGGAGGCTCAGGTCCTTCAACATCTGTAGCAGTCTACTGTCCGCGGAAGCGGAAGCCAACACAGGGGATTCTTAAAACCTTCTAACCTTGCTTTGAGCTACACCTTATCAAAGCTTTACATCCGTTTATATGGTAAATGGACTGCATGGAGCATTCAAAGCGCTTTACAAATGAATATCTTAGACATCTACCCATTCATACACTGTTGGCAGAGGCTCCAATCCAAGTTGCCAACCTGCGCATTGGGTCCTCGGAAACATAACCTCTCCCATCCCCTCTATGATGAGCTATGGCAGATTTGGAGCACCATTAGCCACAGGCTCATCTTCCCCACGTGCAAGACCGAGTGATTCAGGTGCTTACTTCGTGCCGACAGCAATCAGGTTAAAATATATAGATACTTTGGACACTTAAACCACTTTAAAGTTAACAATTTAAAAATCACTGAACGTTCTTCATCTGCCTTTCTGCTGCTGTTAACACCCAAATTTCCCCGCCAGGGGATCAATAAAATCTTCTCACTTGGAGCTAGACCTTAACAAAGCCTTGCATTCGTCTAGCATAATTCATACATGGTGTGAGGTAGGAGCAGACTCTCCTTTTGTGTGGATTAGCTTGGGTCACATGCCTGAACCTGTCTCGGCTTAAAAATACGCAAATTCGCGCCACACATCTCAGCCCCATATCTGTGTGTGTGTGTGTTGGAGGGCGGAGGGTCATCAGGGAAGAGGACTTTCAGTTATTTATTTAGACCTGCACCCTCGGTTTGTAAAAGATTGTAAGTGTTACTTCTCAGGAAAAGTTGTGTTGATGGAGTTTCTGGTGTTCGGCACTAGAGGATGGATACCCGACCCGAGCCCGTCGGAACCCGTCGGTTTAGAAATTAAAAGCGGGCTTGGGTCGGGCTCGGACACATCAGTGCGATAATGCATTGAACATTCCATATTTAAAATATCTTAATAAATAGTGAAGTCAACTGTCTGCTTCACATGATGCAGAAGTAGGTCCTACATTTTAGGATAACAGCCTTCTTCCAGTGGCGGGAATTTTTTTCTGACGGTGACAACGCGATAACAGGTTGCAAAATAGCATCACGGAGAAAGTTAATGAGAAACTGCCATCTGGAGAGTTTAAAATGATACTAAACAAAGGGAAATCTACTGGATGGATATATTTCTGCTTAGTAGTAGATTCTTTTTAGGCTGTAGGATATGTCCAATGTAAGAAGTGTGAATTTTTAATGAAATATGATTGATGCAATCGTCGTTCTCCACAACAACAACTCCATTTTACAACATGTTCTTGCAATGTGAATCATTTAATTTAAATGTGCGTATTGGCCTTCTTGTGCATGCTTGTGCGTTTAACAGCGCTTGTTTGTGTGGGCGAGCATGAGCGAGCATTTATCTGTTGATGTCCCCAGTTAAAGAAAGCCAGGCTAATCTTTAAAAAATGTACGTAAATGTGGCATTAGTATGAACAGTTGAGAAATTGATTCCGTCGGCACGGTTAGGAAAAAGATATTTGAATGGCTGTCGGACTCAGTCTGGGTTCGGTTACTACTCTGTCGGTCAAGGGCCAGGCTCGGACAGAAAAATTCGGCCCGATCCATGCTCTATTCGGCACCTCCTTTAGGTGTGTGTGTGTGTGTGTGGGGGGGGGGTTATATACACTCACAGCTTCTTTCTCGCGGTCCATGATGGTCTCCAGCTCCTCGAAGTGTCTGAGCTTGATCTCCAGCTTCTTCATCTGCGTCTCCACCAGCAGGGCCACCAGAGACTTGATCTTCCTCTCCTCCACGGCAGCCAGGTGCTACAGGACACACAGGGGTCAGGCAGGGTCATGTCACTGACTGGGACCAGTCTCTCGTCTGCACAGCAGTCAGCGTCTTAGATCTGTCACTTTGTCTAATACTAATATTTTTCCCAAAATAGTTTTCAGATGTTTAATTTGCAGTAATGTCTATCACGAACCAAGTGGAAGACTGGAAATGTAGTGTCATGAGAGAGAGAGAGAGACAGAGACAGAGATACAGACTAGAGTAGAAAGCACAGAGACCAGGCAGCTTTGAGAGGAGACTTGGAAATCAAGGAGAAGAGGAAAGACACAGAAACAGTGAGCGGAGAGAACAGTTGGAGGGTGGGGTAGAGTACAGTAGAGTAGAGTAGAGTGGAGTGGAGTGGGTGGCTGACCTTGGCCTTGGTGGCAGCAGAAGCGAGGGCGGCAGCAGCGGCTGTGGCGATGTTTCCTTCCCCGACGTCCAACTCCACCTTCTTCTTACGGGCTTCGTCCTGCTCCTCCTCTGCCTCCTTCCCCTCCTCTGGGGTCTCCATCGCCTCCTCCTTGTCTTTCTCTGAAAAGTCCCCAAGTCACACTCAATATGGTCACTCATATATAACGGTGCAGGCGTAAAAAGGTGAAAAGCTGGTTTAAGCCATGCAGGCAGTTTTTGATTGACACAGTTGCCCCATGCTCCTGCTGCTGATCAGACCCTTCCTCTTGCTATTACTCTTAGCAAGTAGTCTTTGGAGAGCTGAAAGCTCTGGTAAACACTAAAAGCAGACCAAGGTTCCACTCTCAGGTCATCACAGACCTTTCTAGAATCATCAGGAAACATCTAGAGTAATGGCTGAACAATTTTCCTAAAAGCCTAGAACAGACAGAGGCCTAAACAGTCGCCCATTGTGTGTCTGACAGAGAGAGCTGGGGGACTGATTGCAGTTAATCCCTGCTGGGCTCTCCTCCAAGAGCTGCACTGGCGGGCTGTACCTTTGCTCTTCTCCTCTCCTCCATCGCTGTCCTCCTCCTCTCGCTCGGCCGGCTCGGCCACTTCGCTCTTCACCTTGTCTCCCTCCACCGGACGCTCAGTCGTCTCGCTCGGCTTCTCAGACTCCTCCTTGGACTCCGCCTGGGACCATGTGACAAGAGAGAAACAAGTGAGACAAACCTTGGGTGGAGACAGCTGAGCACAGTAAAGACACTTTGATGTGTTGACCAGGTCTGATTTGTCTCCTGACAAAAAAAAATCAGGTTTAGGGGGTTTCATTCAAAGGGACTACGGTGGATTTTATGAGCAAAGCTGAACGTCATATAGTGCCTTTCCCACTGGGTTTCAGATGAGGAGTGGTCAATAGTAGTGACACGTCGCTTAACAATCAGTGGCAGTGCGCTCTCCCTCTCCTTAACTAAGATATAGCCAAGCAACCTGGAGGGAAAATAAAGATGTATAACCTAGACAGGAGGCCTTTGAACATTCAGGACAATTTACTCTGTGCTATTTTCCAAACCATCTGTCCTGGAACACTTCATGGCAGTGGAACATAAAAGAGGAATCATGGGGGCAGGTGGGTACCTTCACAGGTGACTTCACAGGTTAACTCCACATAGTGGGAGAGGTGACCTCAGAAACCACACAGAGGCACGGCAGAGTGAGACCCCTGAGCAGAATGTGACCTTTACAGTGACCTCTGGCACTCACCTTGTCGGGCTGCTGGGAGTCTGAAGAGTCTGTGTCCATTTTCTCTGACTCACTGACATCTGCAACACAAGGCGACAGAGATGCATTCAGAAAAAAAAAGGAAAAAAGCCCACTCAATGAGAAACATTGAACAGCACGTAGGGAGAGGAGAGTGGTGGAAACTAATGGAGTGGGGGTGTCTGTGTAGGCTAATGCTGTTTTCACTGTTTCACAAAAGTGCTGTGAGCATTAACCCGACACTAAAACACAGAACGGGCAGAAACACACCCGCGGGGCCAGTCTACTTAGCGGTCAGTCAATAGGCTTTCCCCAACTCGGCAGTCCTGACAGAGAGGCAGTCTGAACAAGCACTGGAGGACACCACGGGAGAACGGGCGTTGTGTGTGTGTGTGTGTGTGTAAGTAAGGCTGATCTACGAGGTGGGTCACAAGGACTGCCCTTGCGATGATAAACTAGAGGAGGAGAGGCTTGCCGGCAAGCGGTGGAGGGAAGTGACCCAGCACAAAGCGGACCCATATTTAATACGCCAGCTCCGCACAGATCAACGCTGGACATTCTGTTCTGAACACGGGCTAGGTGCAGATTTGTGCGTGCACTGCACGTGTGTGTGTGTGTGTGTGAATATGAATGTGTGTGTGTGTGTACAGAAGTTGGAGTCATATTTGGCTTCCAACAACTTATTTTCTGCAACAAACCTCAATGCATCTGTTAAAGTTAAAAGGTTGATAACTGTGTTTAACAGAAAACTAGACAGAAATTATCAAACTCGTTCCAGATTTTATGATGGAAGGATGTGTGAGGTTTCAGTGGTACCAAGACTGGGATACTGGTATTCCAAAGACATGCGTACACATACATGGTACTTTATACACTGTGGGAAACTCAATGAAGTAAATCTTTCCTTTACTCTGTACAGCTCTTAAACGGCTGCAACTGGGAGCCCTGTTTTGGGAATTATTGGCTTGAGTGTGTTTGAGAGTGTGTGTCTAAGTGAGACAGAATTTTGCTGAGACATGAGGCCATGCCATGTCAGCGTGCTGACAGCAAGGGGTGATGATGCCAGCTGTGTGTGATGTTCACAGGCATGGGGACTGAGCAGTGTTTGTGTGTGTGTGTGTGTGTGTGTGTGTGTGTGTGTGTGTGTGTGTGTGTGTGCGTGCGTGTGCAGCAGACTCTCCAAATGTCAAGGCTTGGCAGCTGACTACATTAACCTTTGAACCAGGGCAGTGAAAGTTCAGAGGTTTATGTGAGGCTCTGTGTGTGTATTTAAATTTGTATGTCTGTCAATATGCAGGGTGTGCATGTGTGTGTGCTTTTAGCCGCAGTGTTTGTGTGTACAAATGTTATGCATGTGCGTATTTGTTTTGAGCAAAAGCAAGCGAGTATGTTTTAGCTTTTTGTCTCCGTGTGTGTGTGTGTGTGTGTGTGTGTGTGTTGAGTGGCAGTGTGCGTCTACTCTGAGCCTGCAGTGTGGCACACTGAGCTCGCACTCGGCTGACCCACTTTTAGCCCCCCCCCATCCCCCCCCCCCCCCCTCACCCCATCTGCTGCTGCTTCACTAATCTGTGCGTTGCCACGGCAGCCAGCCACACACACACACACACACACACACGAACACACACACGCCTCTCAGCTGCCATTCTCCTAGCAGATCCTCCATGAACAATGAGCCACAGCATCCATGATGATGCTGGATGTGGACGCAGCTGCAACAATGCCGTTGCATACCGTCTGCACACCAGCACCGTCATATTCACATTAACATCATCTGTCAGTCAAGCTCCCCTCCATCAGTCAGACAAACAGCACCTCATCAACCCAGTGAGATGCTCAGAATGATGCAGTAGCATGGAGAGCAATGCTGCTTAAAAGAGGCTCGTCAGGAGAGGAGTTTTGGTATGAACAGCGGGTGCCAACAAAAACGACCTATCTGCAGAGCCCAGAGAGTCTATTTTCCACTTAATATATGCACTCTAAAATCAAATTAATACTAACAAAAAACAACCCAGGTTATTATAAGAAGAAAAGCTGTTCCCTCTTCAGGCACAGTTAAATGCACCAGCAGACAGGCTGAGGCGGCGACTGCAGCCTCCACCCCTGACTGCAGCTCTATCTTCAACTGGGGCTCAGATAATCACTGCACAGCTGCTGCCCTCTGCTGGACAACAGGGGCACTGCATATGTTGAATATTCGGAATGCTACTGCTTCATTTGAACTGGGTGAGGCGTTTGGAGTGATTTGTTTGTATGTATTTGATCTGGATGTTTCAGAGATGTTTGGCTTATTGTTATTTACATAAAGCAATTTGCATGGCTGTACATAGTTGAACTGCAATTCAAGTAGACTGTGTGTGTGCGCATGTGTGTGTTAAAACCACAACATTTGTGCATGTGTGTGTGTACCTGGCTTCTCTGGCTCCTCAGGGGCAGTACCAGCGATCCCACTGCTTTCCAGGCCGAAGGAGGGGTCCACCTTGCCTGTGTTACGGGCAGCCTCCTGCACCTTCTTCACGTGGGCCTCCACCAGCTCAGCAGGCACCTCCTCACGCACACGAGAAAACTCCTCTGCAGGGAGACATGGAGGAGAGACACATGGAGAGAACAAGAGAGAGGGATGGAGAGATAAAGAAGGGCAGAGGGAGAAAGGTAAGAAAAAGTGGAAGAGAGAAGAGAAACATACAAAGTTAAAGCCAAAGTGGTACTAAATTGTGTAACCTAGGGAGAAAATAAGAGAAAGGTCTGGGATATAGGCATATTTTATGTAGATATCAGCAAAAGAAAACTCAACTCGCACACTGCTACACCCCTGGTAAACACGCACTCTGACTCTCTCTCTCTTACCCAGGGCTGCTTTGGCTGCGGCAGCTGCCACGCGAGGGTCTACCACAGAGGCCAGGAAGGCGACGGTGCTCATGACAGGGTTTCCAGACTGGCTGAAGGGCACGGGCTGGTAGGCCAGGGGCCCCATTGTGGCCTCGGTACTCTCCAGGAATGGGTCCTCGATGGGCAGGCGCAGGAAGTGCAGGATGCACTCGTCTTGTGTGCGGCTGCCGATGTGCTCCGACACCTTGTTCCAGTCATCCTTGTACATCTCCAGAGCCTAAAAAAATAGCAGAAAAAGTTGTAAGAGAGATCACAGAGTACAAACTCAAGAGTGAAAATCTTCTTCCGTGTGGTAAAGATGTCTGCCATGCTGCACACGCGTGCGTCTGATATAGTCTTAAATATAGTTGTGTTACAGAACCATGAACACTCACCTCCAACAGGAGCAGGGTCTCCTGTTCAGTCCACTCCCTGCCAGCCGCCTTGCTTGGCTACATGGTGGGGGGGGGGGGGGGGGGGGGAATCAATCACAAATCAATTAAATCAAATCAGTCATTATTAAACCTCAGGGTAGAGGAAAAATGTGTGAGGTAGAGGCAGAGAAAACTATACACCTATGGGGAAGAAAAAAAAACACCTTTCCTGTAGATTAACACGTGGACACATCCTCTCAGACACATGATTAATCACTGGGAGGTTAGAGGTGTGTTCACTACTGCAGAACTAGTCTATGATGGAGACGCCCGTGCGTGCAAACTCAGGAGCTTTTGTGTAGACTGAACTGCTTATATGCAGTTTATATATAGTTACCAGATTTTCCAATGACATTTCTACAATGACATTTCTACAAGGGCTTAAACACAAAATCATGGCCTCTGACCTTGGTGTTCTTCTTGGAATACATGTCTGTCCGGAGGCCGAAATTCTGCAGGTCAATAGCCTTGTCTTTAGGCTTATCTGGGAAGTTCATCATCTGCTGGGCAGACGGCACCTACAAACAAACACACACACAGGATCTGTGATGTGGCTGCAAGGTTGCAGGAACAGAAAATTCAAGGACTGACAAGTTTCAAGGCCAAGTTTTCAATTAAACAAACTAACATTCAATGGAGCATGCAACTGCTAGTTACAAACACACACACAGAAAATATTTAAAATGTTCTGGGAAGGTAAGTGATCTAAAACTTTAAGAAAACACACAAACACTGAATACTTGGACTCTGATGAGTACACATTGCTGCATTTCCAGGACTCACCTGTTGGGGGCGGTGGTGCAGAGGCACCAGGCCTGAGGGGGTGTCAGCCAGTACGTTGAAGTGGGGGGTCGGGGGTGGGCCCATGGGCAGTGGCCGGCTGTCTGCGTCCACTTGGTAATTGATCAGTCCCCACTGCTCCAGGAAGGCATGGACCCTGAATCAACCAATAAGACACGAGAGTTGACACACCATGTTTATACTTAACTGATGCTCCAGACCAATCAGATATACAGATCACTCGTTCGGTTTGCATTAGCTAATGCTTTTAAGCAACCCCTCTGCATTTTGGCATGCTCACACACAACCATGTCTACAGGGCCGGACTAAGAACGCCACTACATCTAAAGAGAGCTATAACTCCTCTGTATATATCTGGCTGGGATCTGAATCCCTGGCCTAGGTTCAGTGGTGCAACACTGCATCAGACACCACAGCTCCATCCCACATGGTTTCCTGACCACAGCATTGAGACAAGGGCATGAGACACCACACATGCCTTTATCCTACTGGCAGAGGAGCCTACACACCTGTGAGCTCACAACATTAGGCAGAATAGAGCTCTCCTCTGATGAGGAGGGTTCTCTCACACACACACACACACACACACACACACACACACACACACACACACACACACACACACACACACACACACACACACACCTTAAGACTACTGATGTCTCTGAAGCAGAAGTTATGAATTGAAGTCATGCATGTTTCATTTGCACTGTAACATCACCACTTGGTATTTGTCTGGCTCTGGACAGATTCTTAGCGGTGGCAGGTTCTCCCAAGGATCCTCAGGAGCCTTTAGCTTCAAAAACTAAAGTCATGTAGTCTAGAGTGCTAGTCTCTGATGGCGTTCACACGACAATGGTTAAAATTTAGTTTTTGTGAAAGTGTTTCGGGTTTGAAAACGCATATTTTTGAAAACGGGTTCAAGACCTTAATTAAGCTTTGATAGTAATCATGTTGAGTTGTAGGCTATAACTTGCAGCCCAGGTTATTAAAAAAATATATATTTTAAAAATGGCCTAGCTAGTGACAGCTTTTTCAGTCAACTTCACGTCCGTATGGAAACAAATGTGCTCTCATAATTCTGTTCGTGAAACGCAGGAGAAAAATGTTGTTTCAAGACACTCTTATTGTGTGGAGGACCTTTCAGATAGTTGGAATAATTTGCAGTACATCTTTGTGAAAGAGTCGTGTAGCGCCAAATTGAACCACGAGTACTCTCAGACTACTGGCGAGGATATCAGGCAGGTTTACATTTTTTCTACAGTAGCCTTGGTAGCTAAACAAAGTTAGCTGGTGTCTTTTCCAAACATTACCGTTGTACAGCATGTGGAATAATAGACTGGGAAACCCCCTGCCAAAGACAGTGCTCCTCACCGCAGACAGATTTGCAATATGTATGCTGTGACCAGCACTTTACTGCCGGTGACTAAAAAGTTCTGTAGCCCATTTAAGAGAGAAATGTTTACCCCTCCTATCCTAAACACTACCTCCCTGTGGTTTCAGGCCCCATAACCTCAGACCACAGGGTTGACATGCCCATCCAATCATATAGCAGCACCAGAAAGAGGATGATCTCACCTCATGACCGCACACACGTCTCCTGTGAGGTTGCGACGGCAGGAGGTGGAGGTGAGGTACTCCTGCGGGTTCAGGCGGTAGGTGTCAATCATGAAGTTACGGTACGCCAGGTATCTGAAGGAAAAAGGCAGAACCACAATGGAGGTTAAACTCATGTCTTGTGACTGAGGGTGGACCTGAGGTAGGGAAGCTTCACACTAACAAAATGAACACGTTTTGCATCACAGATGTTCAAGTGTGTGAGTAGTGTGTGTGTATGTGTATGTGTGACCATGACTAAGGGGACTCACATCTCTGGAGTTTTGGATCTGTTTTTTCCATTGAAGAACTCTGGCAGAGCCCTGCGCTCAATCTCATGGATGCTGTGGAGATAAGGGATGGAACAGTTAGACCAAAACCACCGCTGCCCTGCACCACACCACAGGTCACAGATCATTTGATGTATCGTTCCCTTGTTATATCTAATACAATCTATGTATTATTCGGCATATCGTGTGAATTGTCACATGGAGCATTCATACTTACTCCCTTCTCAGGAACTGAATATAGACAGGGTAAGACTTCCTTCTGCATGGTTCGGCTACGAGACAGACAGGCACATACACAAACACACAGTCCCTCACCAGTTGTAGTCAAACCAGGCGGCGTAGCTGGGGATGATGATGTGGTGGGTCTGCTCGGTCACGTTGTCCTCGCCGGAGTCCACCAGGCGGTTCACCTCAGCCTTGCTCTGCTCATCATCATCCTGTGAGGAGAGGCGGGCTCTTTAGCTCATCAGGGAATCATCCTCCCACAAAAGCCCACAAAGTACCAACTCTTCCCATGCATCCTTGTTTCACCAACACAAGCCAACTAATGCTAAAAATCCTCGCCTCCACGAGGTATGTGGTCCATGCATTGTATGTATTGTGAAGGCTATGCTCATTTGTAAATACACTTAATGAGATCACCTGTGGAGAATTAGAAATGTGATCTGATGCTGCTTTTACCTTGCCACCAGAAACCACAGAACCATCCTCTTGCTCATCTGAAAGTTATTGACAAAAATGAAGAAGATTTTAAAAGATGCATTAATACGGTATTAATGCATTTACATCAGAGGCTTATTTTACAAATGATGCCAGAGGCAGAAAAATGAAATTACAGATCACTCCTCATAAATGCACACACACAGGCAAAGAGACAGACAGAGACAGACAGACAGAGACACAACCTACCCAAATCAGCCACAGTTCCTCCCTTCACAGGAGTATTTTCATTGTCCTTCTTCTGGTTGACTGCAAAGACCAATCCAGAGTAGTGCACAGGTGTGCAAGAGAGAGGAGGCCAGCAAAGGACAGGGCATAAATGGAACAAGCAATTATTTCACATGCATCACTATAGGCCCCTGCCAACCCTTCAGAAAGCATCAGTCCGTTGATAACTCTGAGAAACTAAATGCTTGTCTGAGTATTATAGGACAGCACCAAAGGGACGTTCTCAGCACAAAGGAAAAGCAGCTTCTTTTAGATGAACACTTCTAAAAGGGAAGACTATATAGTACACTGAAAACATGTATTTCTCAAGCCAACAAGCTGATGATTGGCTGTCTTGTTGGTGGATTTCTACAAATAAACAGAGGTCCTGAAATTACAGATCTTTTCTGAAGGGTGCTTTTGAATTTCCCCTACAAACATAGTATACTTGGCAGTTGACCAGTGACATTTTCAAGTATAAAACATAAACTATGGACCGTGAAATGCATACACACCTAATGTTTTTTTAGAGTCAGAGCTTGAGTTGCTAACCTATGAGCATAATGTCCCTGACCTGCAGGAGCCTGTTAAATTCAAACTAGTGCGGTCAAAATTAAGACGTTCATTTTTGTGAATAATTTGAAATATTTAACAGGCAAAAAAAAAAAAAGAGCTTTGTGGAATGCACTTAAACTTTCAACTAACCCAACGCTTTAACTATCGACCTGCTGATCTGTCATCTTCTCTGCATCTTCATCTCAATTCCCATTTCAAAATAAAAGTTCCTTCCCATTTTACGTTCTACACACATGACAAATATACAGTAAATTGTCATGGTTTTGTTGGAAATTTGTCGTTAACAGAAGACGCTATTACACAAAAGGATTTGAATATACATATACTTCCTTTGCGTTTTTCTACGTTAACGCTGTGATTTTACATTTAAATATTTGCTACAAGCTTCAGTCTTAAGAAAGAAAAACGCAATTAAATCACAGCAAATTGTGTGATTATTATTAAATTATTTACTTTTAATCGGTTGGCAGCACTAGTCACAACTAAAACTTAATCTTGACAATCTCAATGTGACAACAGAATTTTCCCTGTGGACCTCTGATTAGCAAAATCTCTGGCTACTGCTGTTGTCCACCACTAGCTGACTCTTTACATCACCACAGCGGCTGAGCTGGCATAGCCAGTTTGAACCAGCTGGGCAGGAGGCTGGAGTGAGTGCAGGGCTGACTGCTACTGACCGCTCTTGGGCAGTGAGATCTCCTCCATTCCAGGCACGGGGGACGGATCCTCCATGTCCTTGGTGAGGTCGTCGTCCTGCTCGTCATCATCGCGATGCCCACGGCGCTTCCAGTGCAGTCCTGGGTTCCTTTTAGTGGCAGACAGGCGCAATTCAGAGACGGACACCTTACAACCAGCCAAACTCAACACGGATGCATACATAAGAAATGTGTACAATAACAATCAAGCAACAATAACATGCTTTAATGTCAAGACTTCCACTCAAACTGCTCAACTGAGGCCCACATATAAACACCCCATCATTAGATACTGCAGTGATTTGTGTTGAGATGAACACCCCATCATTAGAACTGCTATGGTGTGTTTTGAGGTGTTAAGCTGTAGGGTGCTGACTCTCACCCCTTCTTTCCGCCTTTCTTGCGGGATTCGACAGGGGTGCTTGGTGGGGACGGGGAGCGCCTCCTCTTCTTGCCTCCGGCCATGGACTTGCGGTCCTTGCGATCAGGTGTACGGGAAGACTGATCAGAAGCGTGGGGGTGAAGGATGAGAGAAAGAGCGAGAGAATGAGAGGATGGAACGGCTCCTACGCTTGGCAGGGAGGCAAGGAGAGAGGGGAGGGCGGGCCAACGGGTGGAAGGATGAGGGAAGGAGAGGAGGATGCAAGGTGGCGGAAGAAAAGAGGAGCTTGAAAGGATGGGTGAAAAAAGATGACTGCAAAAACAACTACACCACAGCTTGACACTCTCTCTCTCTCTCACACACACACACACACACACACACACACACACACACACACACACTCTCTTAGATGCACGTTAGCTCACAACCATGCACAGACACAGCGTTAAGTCAAGCCCAAAAAGTGCGCCTTTCAGCAGATAGCACTGAATAGTTAGCTGACTGAGCAGTTCCCATTGAAAGGGTAGGAAAAAGAAAACACACACACAAACACACACCACTACACAGCTGCCTTATGTTCCTACCTCCTCCTCACGAGGGAAGATGCGCTGGCGGAAATGTACAGGCTTCTTGTTCTCATCCACCTCATAGTCTTCCTCGTTCATCCACTCGTTGAAGGCGTCCGTGTCCAGGACCCATTTGGCATGCACCTGGGTAGGTGCAGAGAAAGGAAGGGAAGGAGGGGGGAGAGAGAGAAGTTATGGGGGTGAAACAGAGCATCTGGGGAGAGGCAGCATCAACTGTGTCGGGAAAGATTTGAAGTTATCTTACTAAAACAGGAAAAGACAGTACAACCGTTTTCGGACAACACTTGATGCCCTGCTGTCCAGTTAGACAGCATTTTAGCTTCGAGTCTTGCAGTGATTAACACACTTCATCCTCACCTTCCAGGGCTTTTCAGAGCTTTGTGGGTCCTCCACGTCTGCTTCCACATCACTGGTAGACACCCAGGTGTCATAGCTGCGGCACACAAACCATAAGGATTCATTTCGGCATTCATCTCAAACACAGAGAGACAGGGGCATTTCCTAAATCTCAGTTCTTGCAGTCATACTTCATCAAAACATCCCATATACACCCCTACTCAATGAAGAGAAACAAGGAAGAGAAAAAAATAAACCTCTCCCAATTGTAGACAAATTAGCATGACGACAATGTATAAGTGCTGTAGATAACATACTTTTATGTTGATTTGATTCACATCTTCATACATAACAGAATCAAAGCGCATCTAAAAGGCATCCTTACATGTCAGGTTGAGCTATGCATGAGCAGGCCCTGTTTTCCGTTATGAAGAAAAGCATTTTCCTAAGCGTTTATCTCTTGTGTAGGGAATTTATTTGTGGGACCTAAAACGAACCACACCACCAAACACGTGCAGACTGTAGAGGCCCTTATCTGATGGATTACATTTTCTGTATGGATATAGCACTACAGACAATGAACATGACCAAACCTGAGGCAAAATCCCCATTCCCCAGCATAAGGTAAGGAAACCCCCAAACTACTGTTTACAAATCTCACCTGTCCGGGTAGAAGCCCCAATGTATGAGCACCTGCTTGTCCTTGCGCATTACAGGACGCAGCCACTCATCTGAAAGACATTTTACACACATGCATACAGGTTACATACTCCTATCTCCACTAGCCATGATACAAGAAATTGAATAAAGCACCTTAGAACTACAGAGCCAGACTTTGTGCAATGTCAGGAAAACATTCATTCAACATGTGGTCTGGATTCCATCTCCTTAGATGAAACCTCAATAAGATATTACAATGAGATGGGTACACAGCAGAAAGTCTTGAAAGGATGTTTCAGCCTGAACAGCATGTCCCTCAACGTCTTCAAGTTATGCGCTTGATCAGGTTATGCTTTTTTTTATGATTAACCAATTAACAGAAAGGTAACAAAGTGGCCAAACAATGGCACTGGTTTTCAATGAACACAAGGTTAACGCTAGCCTGTCACGTTAATGTAGAGCAGAGAAACCTAACAGTTGCACCGCTAGCTTTGTTGATTGTTTCATATATTCACATGAAAGGCCCACCTTCCTCTTGCTGTGATGGGGACGGGTGGATGATGTGGGTGGCTTTGGACTTCTCCTCAGTGATGGTTCCCTAAAAAAAAACAGAGCAAGTAAATAACAAAAACAGAAACAAATAAGAAGGTATTGGTGCAGGTCATTCAAATAATAAAATAATACATTTCACTATTGTTCCTCACCATAGCTGTCAACAAAATACACAGTGTCTCAACTGTAAACACACAATGTGTCAGCTTAAACAGCAGACTAAATGTTTAATGTTTAAACCTGAAGAGCCAACTACATTTTCTAAAAGAGCGCCCTGAAGCACAGGGATGTTCATAATGGCTTAGTAGTTGCTTAAACCTGATGTCTTTTAACGATGTCCTTCAGTTTGCTGGCTTGTTTTTGCTCCAGGTCAGACGAAAGATAGACAATTGGGCGGGTCAGGCAGTTATTCTGAAAGTAAAATGACATTTTATTGCCTGATATCCTTCTCTCTTGGTGCAGGGACATTTCGCTGCCCACGGTCCAGCAAGCAAAACCAATATTCAAATGTTAACACCAAGACCACAATGTGTGTTCATCAGTACCTGGACAAGGGTCTTCTCGACATTCATGAACAGCTCTACATTCCTGTCCATTCTGGAGGGGTTCTGGAGGTCAAACCTTCGCCTATAGTCGCGCACAGAGCAGCATGGTTAAAAGTAGAAAACTAATTTTAGGGCACACTTCAAATCAACACCTGCACGCCTCTTTCCCCCCAAATTCGCCCTGACTCACCAGCCCTGTTCGCTCTTGTATTTGTAGGCAGACCCCAGGATGTGACACAGGGCACCCCCTGCCTTGAATTCAAGGAAGATTTTTGCCTGAATGGGCAAAAGAAAAATTATGATTAGTGCATAAACAACAATCCCTTTGATTTATGTGAAGCGATACATCATATACACACACAAGCAGTTTGTATGTGTGCTGCAAGCTGTTGGCATTGCCATGTCAACTGATAAACGTGCATTGAGTACAAAGCTTACCATGTGTTACAGCAAGTTTTCAAAAAGTATTAAAAACGGTTTAAATGCTGAGAAAGAAGGGGGCTCACAGGCAGTTTGGTGAGGGCTGGGTTGTTCACTCTTCGGCCAAAGGCATCCTCCTGGAACTGCAACAGCTGTATGACCAGCCCAGCCAGGGACTTGCTAGAAGGGTTGTCAGTCTGGACATACTACACACCAGAGTTGAGAGGACATAGGAAAAAACATCATAACTGGTGAATAACTGAAAAACACAGGTTGCTAACCTATAGCGTCTAGCCTAATTGTCAAACGTAATGAATCACTTGTTAAAAGAATTCTACACCAATGATGGGTCAGTACATTACGAGGTTAGCATCTTAAAGTAACAGAGGCGTTGGGGAAGGTTCTCCCATGCTTACACCATCGTTAGAAAAGCACTTTAACAAATGTATGGGGACTGGTCTTCTAACGTGGATGGACAGACATGATACTAGTTGCCTTTGTTTGAACGTCTTCATATATACGGATACAGCCATAACTACCTGTCACCAGACATCACGTCCAATGGACAATCGTAAACCAAACTTTTATCTCTTCGATGAATGAAAGCACAGAGTGACTGAGCTGGTACTAATGACGCAAACCAGAGCTAGCGTTCTACAATAGTTCCTATTATTCAGTCCCATGATCTGCAAGACGTTAACTAGAGGCATGCTAACGTTACAGGGTCATGTCTACAACTAAACATTTTTCAAACATTATTTGGTTTATCTGGTCGTATAACCGTCACGCAAATAGTATCCGTTTGAATTCTGTGGATTTAATAACGCTAACCAATTTAGCTCCATAACGATGCAGGAGGACAATATGAAAGGGACTTGTCTCCACAATCTAACGTTATTCTTTAGCTTGCTACCCGGTGCTAGCTCACTGGCTAAGACAGCTAGCAATACATGCTTCTCATTCTCTCAACCATATTTAGGTTATCTTCTAAACAATTATTAGCTATGTGAAGGAAGAAACTGCACCACAGTAAACGCCAAACCGTTATAGTATAAGTGAGCGAGTAGGCTTTCAGTCGAACACCGATTTCCCCTTTCTTTCTGCGACCCGCCAGAACGCTGCACAACCGTTAGCTGAAGATTGCGAGCTAGCCTGCTAGCTAAGCAAGTAACGTTATCAAAACATTAGCTTGCAAGCTAGCTGATAAATATTACCAGATAGCTTGTCTGGCATATACTTTGGCAATTAGCAAGAGTAACCTACCAGGCTTCCAATGCTTCATGTTAATGACTGTGCAAAAGCAAACCACTTCGCTTAAGCACAAAACTTTCACAACAAAGTTGCTAACATTATCTGAACACAAATTTCTATTGTGTGATGGTAGCAGGCGCGGGGCCTTTCGATCAATGGAGGTTAAGCAAGCTAGCTAGCACCATATGATGGCCAACCTTTTTGTAGTGCTTCCCGATCCACTGGCGCACACTCTCCAATTGATTAATAGTTTCTGAATTCTCCCAATATTTTGAAGAAGGCCCTCCATCTTTCTTTCTCCCGACCGAGGTTCCTGGGCCACTTTGACCAGTTGCTGGTCCTCCTGAACCAGTTCCTCCCGCTGCAGTCGCCACTGTCGCCATTGTTTCTTGTTTGGTGCCACTCTAGTCCACCACGACACACACCACACAAGTTTAAAAATGAAACTGCGCAGCCGCGGATTTGGGTAAAGCGGACTGAGCTCAGAGACAATCTCGCGATATGTTGTACAAGAACGTGATCTATAGCCTACAGGCAAAATAACTTCTTATGTTTATGCTTAGGCTGTGTACCGGAGTTTGACTCAATTCCCTAACGGTATAGTGCCCCCCCCCCCCCCCACCCCCTCCCCTTTTAAGAACATGCAACTTAGGTCTGCATTCACATTACGTCTGGAGGGACAGGAGCAGTGGGACATGGGTATGTGTTCCCACCCCACATATGCCTCTTTTGATATACTGTCCCGTCACAGAGGATTTGAGATGCGTCTGGCTCACTCCCTGCCTGATTTGTACGTTTTCGTTCTCTATACACAACATCAACAATCGACCAGAACCTTGTGCTTAACATCCAGAGGCCCAAGCAGAAAATCATGAACTTCCCTCTTTTTATTGGTGTTTTTTGGGTAATCAATACAATTATACAATTACACATCACAAATCTAAGTATTATACCCCTACCCACAATAAGATCCACCCACCCACCCCCATCCAGCTTACCCCATGCAGCAGAAGTACATACATTAAGAGATAATTTAGAATATACTGTATATATACATATATAGAGAGAGAAAAAGTTTGGGATTATTACAATACATACATACCACAATGCTGCAAGACAAAACAAAGAAAAGAAAGAAAGAAAGAAAGAAAGAAAGAGAGAAAAAAAAAGGGGGGGGGGGGGGTGTTGCCATCTAATCTGTCTCTTGTAGTGGGCTTTGTATGCTCTCATAGTATGACAAGAAAGGGGTCCAGGTTCTCTCAAACCTCTGTATGGAACCTTTCAGAGTATATCTGATTTTTTCCAGTTTCAGGAGAGACATGGTGTCTCTAATCCATCTACTGAATGTGGGTGGTGTTTTTTCTTTCCATAACAGTAGTATCAGACGTCTGGCAAGCAGAGAGGTGAAAGCTATGACAACATAGGCCCTGCCCTTGAGAGAACGTGTTTCATCGGTAAAGCCAAAAATGGCACATATTGGGTTTGGAGGGATGACCACAGCAAACATTGTTGAATAAGCATGAAAGATGTCTGCCCAATATGTTCTGAGGAGAGGGCAAGACCAGAACATATGCATGTGATCAGCTGGTTGACTTTTACAGCGGGGATGGGTCAGCATCAGGGAAAATTTTGGCAAGTTTAGCCCTGGTCCAGTGAACTCTCAGGAGGATTTTAAGTTGAATTAAACTATGTCTAGCGCATGGGGATGGTGTGTGTACAAAGTCTAGCGCAGCCTCCCACTGATCCTCTCTCATTACTTCCCCTAGGTCTTCTTCCCAAAGTGTTCTTGTTTCTTGCAGTGATTGGGGGGAGATGTTGCAGATTTGATTGTAAAGGACTGAAATTAAGAATTTACGGTGTGGGGACAAAGAGAGAACATTGTCAGCGTTATCTGATGGTAGATTTGGAAATTAAGCAATGTTTTTCTGCACAAAATGTCTTACTTGGAGGTATCTAAAAAAAAATGTGATTTTGGCAGGTCAAACTTCTCAGAGAGTTGTGTGAATGATCCAAATTTGCCCTGAAAAAATAGGCTAAGTGTGGAGGTAATGCCTTTTGCCATCCAGATTTTAAAAGCTGAGTCCAAGGTAGAGGGTGGGAAATTGTAATTATTGACAATTGGGGAGTGAATTGACATTGTAGACAGGTTGAAATGTCTTTTAAACTGTAACCAGATTCTAACTGAGTTAAGGACAATTGGGTTGGAGAAAAGTCTGGTTTGAGGGGTCGGAGTGGTAGGAGCGCATAAGACAGAGCCCAAGTGGACCTGTGCACTCAAGATGTATCCAGGCCTCACTGCTGTCAGGTTGATAGTCCTCCATCCAGAACAATATTTTCTGGATATTACAGGCCCAATAATAATATATAAAATTGGGCAAAGCCAAGCCAGCAAGCCCCTTTGGTCTTTCTAGAGATTGCCTTTTAATCCTGTGTGATTTGATAATCATGAACTTCCGGTGAGTTGGGGGGCACTCACACACACCCTTCTACATCAACTGAGCTGTAGTAGAGCTTGGTTCAAGCTTCAAGTTCCTAGGCATCCACATCTCAGATGATCTTACCTGGGGGGTATTCCAAGCACATGGCATAGTGACTAACCCAGATACATTTACCCAGAGTTAGTTGTTAACCTCTTAATGGAAGAGTATGACTTAATTCTTAATATCAGGAGGTTTATCACCTACTCAGAGTTAAATTATCTGGTTTAGTCAATAAACCACAGACTTGGAATACTGCTCTATTACCTGAACCCATTCAGCTTCTTCCTACAAAGGCTTGAGAAAGCTCAACTGTGTCCCATGTGACTGGTTGACTTCTGCCGCTGTACCATTGAAAGCATACTCACAAACAGCATCTCAGTGTGTTATGGCAACTGCTCCGCATCTGACCGTAAACCACTCCTGCGGTTGGTAAAAACTACCCAGTGCATCACCAGCACCCACTCACAAGTGCTGCCTAGGCAGACAGAGAAACATCATCAAGGATGTTCTCATCCTAAACATGGACTTTTCACCCTCCTCCTGTCGGGCTTTACAGGAGACTCTGCTCCCGCACCAGTAGGTTTAGGAGGAGCATTTTCCCTGAGGCTGTTACCCTGCTGAACTTTAACATCATTGCACTCATTGCTGCACAGTGTACAGTACTTTAACAATTGTGTTATTTTATATTCATATTCTGCAGTCTTAACCTCGTTCAAATAATGTTACTGTACATATAACCAACTGTACATATGTTGTTTACATCAGCATACTTAGCCAAATGTACATAATGCTGTTCACACTGGACCTATAACCTTACATTTGCACCCTCTATTCTCTAGCTCTGTCCTTCTTCTCGGTATGTGTAACCTGCGTTATGTGGACATGCGCGGGTTGGCACTGGACTCGAACTTGAATGTTACATATTGTACGATTTTTATCTATCATCACTTATGCTCTAGTACTTACTTTTCTTGCACTTATCTGTAATTGACTTTGTACCCATATTCTGCACAATGACAATAATGTAATCTTTAAAAAAAAAAAAAAAAGCAGAAAGACCCAGGACTGGTCTGTCAATCTACAAACTTACCAGAAGGGAGAGCACATTCCTGTTAAACCTGTAAAGGAAAGAGGGTGGGAAAAGAAAATTATGAATAAAGTGAATAATATCTGTTACATCCATTAATTGTAATCATCTCAAGAGGGCAGAATATTCTGGATATCATAAGCCTTGGTTGTTTAATTGTTACACCGGTAGGAGATGTTATATATTTAATGTAGCGGCAATATTGAGTAGACAAATTCAAAATGGATTGGGTTCAAGTAAATTAATGTATTTTTCCAGAAATGATATTAGGACTGCACATTATAGGTATACCTTTCATTTTTGAAACTCTGAAAATAGATCAGACAGCCTACATAAGACTTTTAACCAGAGGTGGGTAGGATAGGCAAACGCTATACTAAAGTAAATGTATTGTTACTTCATAATATGTATTGTTACTTACTCTATAAGAAAATAATGACTTGAGTAGAAGTTAAAGTCAGCACTGAGCTCTACTCCTGCCACGCCCCCTCCTGATTCAACTCACCTGCCTCAGTCACATTCCCAGTCCCTCGATTGCCAAAAGTCACTCCCTCCACCAGTCTACTTAAACTCATCACTCCCCTCAGTTATTGTCTGGTCACCTCGTGTACCTTATCTTCCAGCTCCCTCGTCAAGCTCTGGACTTTCATTTCCCCGGGTTCTAGCCTGACGTCCGTGACACCATCAAAATAATTACCTGATTTAGAGTAAAAATACATTTTCCAGCATTATGCACTTTCTGGTCATGAACACAATTGATACAAAACTCTGATCAATCACTGCCTTCATTAAACAGCTATAATCTCACTTTCTCAAGAAACCATCATGGACACTGAAAAAAAATCTTCCTGTTTATATTTCCGGTTACTGTTTGAATGTGTGTGTGTGTGTGTGTGTGTGTGTGTGTGTGTGTGTGTGTGTGTGTGTGTGTGTGTGTGTGTGTGTGTGTGTGTATTGGGGCAACTGATACAAATTGTTTCCTTCTTGTACCCTTTGTGTACCCATACAGGTCTTGGTTTCTGAATGAAAATCTGTTTGTCTCTGATCTGTTATACATTTGTCATTGACATTTGTGCAATGTTTTTTACTATATTACACCATCTCGGCAATTAATAATAAGAAAAAGAAGAGTTAAATAAGAAATACGAAAAGGTGTATTTTAAAGGTGGTGGTGGTAGTGGTGGGGGTGCGCTTCAGTAAAAAAATTAGTCAGCAGCCACCACTGCTACACACCTCTGCTTTTATCTGTGATGTTGTAGTGAAGCCTACCTGAAGGCTTACGTTCCAGCTACCTGAAGGCGTTCCTATGTGCCCAAAAACGTGTCGTACGGAGTAGCATAAAAAGGCCTTAACCATGTTAGCCCAGCGACCCTTCCCAGCAGGGGTTGAGGGGATCACAGAACACAATATGGTAAAGAGGAACATGTTAGTAAATGTTGTTCACTTTCTTTCATTTTTGGTATGGATTATTTCACAGTCACATATAAGATGTGACTACAATTTGCAATATCATGGACACTGACGTGTGTGTGTGTGTGTGGTTGGACCACTGAATACAATAATGTCCTTATCGTACCCTTTGTGTTTATCTGATCAAAATAGCAAACTGGTTAGTTAGACACGGTCAGACTGTTGTTGAGGTCCTTTAGCATGGCAGAACTGGGCTACTACTATCTTTTGTATTCACTGTATGCTTCCTGTTTTTAACAACCATATTATCAAGTAATCTAGATCAGTGGTTCTCAACCTTTTTTCAGTGATGTACCCCCTGTGAAATATTTTTTCAGCCAAGTACCCCCTAAGCAGCGCAAAGCATTTTTGATTTAAAAGAATATGTAATTCACAGCGCTATGCCATCATTTTCTTATTTATTAAACTGTCAACACTGAATATTGAACATTGAACATTGTTGCATTTAACTGAGTGCGTTTGCAATTACATTTTAGTAAGAACCTTGTGCTTGTGCTTCACTGAAAACCTGTCAGTCTTGGTGGCAGGAAGGCAACTGCTGTGATCAAGCTCTTCTCCAGACACAGTCTGTTTCTCTGCTTTGTTGTGATCACAGTCATTGCAGAGAAGGAGGCCTCACATAAATATAAGGAGTAAAAGGGTAGTAGCTGCTCCAAAGCTTTCTCTCCCAGGTCAGGGTGCTCCTGCTTCACACACATCCAAAACTGTGTGAGTGTGGATTTGGCAAACTTCATCTGGAGGCCAGTCAGATTACACTTACAGGAGTCTTTCCTGATTAGTGACAGGTAGCTTGCTTCCATATGCTTTGGACAAGAGAAATGGGTTTCTCACCCAATCCAGCTGTGTAGATTTCTCCTCCATGCCAGGAAAGTAAGACATTCGAAAATTTAAATTTCGAATCAAATTGGTCAAATGTCCCACGATGACCAACTTGACAGGAGCTCTGTCCGCATCCTCACTAGAGAGAAAATCATCCACCTGAGGAAAGCAGGTGAAATTCCCCTGGCTCTTCTCCACAGCTCTGCTTTCTTCAGGAAACCTCCCACCTTGTCATACAGGTTTAAAATGCTGGTGTCCTTTCCCTGCATACATATTCAGTTCGTTCAATTTGCTAAATATATCTGCCAGATAGCACATATTTGCAAGCCAGTCTGTGTGGCATGCATGGGGAGATCTGTGCTTGTTCAGAAAGGTTTGTACTCAGATCGTAATTCCAACAGCCGGTTAAGTATTCCGAGAGAGAGCCATCGCATATCTGTGTGCAGCACAGTTGTGTGTGTGTTCAGCTTCCATGTTTTCGCGAACAAATCGCGCTTATTATAGGCTACAGTCAGTTGCCAAAACGATAGAAGACATTCCTCCGTGATTTCCCTAAGAAAAAAATAGTTCTACACGCAAATGCGCAGCAACCCGCCTTCTGACTTCAAGTTTCAATGACTTTCCGTTACGTTCAATTACCGGACTACTACTGATATGAAAGATGTGAATTAGAAGCACAAAAGCCGTTGCCAATGACAGCGGATATAAACTTTTCGCAGCAGTGAAAATCAAGGAACTACAAACCTGCGAACGCAGACATTTAACCCACATAGCTATGGCCCATACAAATCAACTGAACATTCTGAATAGCCGTATAATAAGTAAGGGATAACGGCCGACGAGCTGTCCAGTTCTACGAAGTTAATGGACGCTGCGGGGCAAAGAACACCACGACGCGGAGCGGAGTGGTGTTGGTCCGCAGAAGTCCATTAACTTCGTAGAACTGGACAGCTCGGAGGCCGTTATCCCGCTTATCTCCCGTTTACAACATCCAAAAATGTTTTTATTATTATTATTATTATTTAGAATTTCCTTTATCTTTAGGAAATGTAATATGCATAATAACCTGATGAATTCTTGATTTGAAGCCTAGTGCTCCCGTTAGAGAAAGTAGTGAGAAAGTAGTGCGTGGAACTGAACCTTTAGTTTCCCCGGGCATTGCTGCAAAGTGACACTCATGAGCTCACCTCTGTAAGTAAACGGACACACGGACACAGGTATTGTTCATAAGGTTTTACTATTTACAGTTGAACTCCACGTTTCCGTTGATGGTGAAGTTGGACAGAGCAACAGGGAGGTCAAGTTTAGTAATTTTGGTCGAAGGCTCACAATCGAGCCGGCTAGTTAGCCGTGAGCTAACATCTGTTTCAATGGGTTTTTTTTCTAAGCGCTAACAGCCGCCTACAAATAATATTAGAGACTTTCAGTTAAGAATTACAATATTCTACAACATTCGTGTAGAACATAAACAACTAACCGAGTCAATTTAGACATATAAAAAGTCGTGTAGACAGCTTAATTGACATAAAACATTGCCCACTAACTTGTCCCAAAACGCCGCCATCTTGGTTCAAATTATCCTAGCTGTCAAAAAATAAACGTTACGTTGGTTGTCAATGGTAACCATTCAAGAGCATTGATATGGAACGGCGATTTAACGTTTCTACTGGAACTACGTCCAAGGTGTCCGGTTATACGAACTTAATGTACACCCCATTAGCCAATCAGAAAACAGTATTTCGTTCCAGAGGGAGATAACTATTTTTAAAGGATTTTTGAATGGAGGCTAATTTGGAATATATCTTTTAAAAATCTCACGTACCCCCTGGACTACCTACACGTACCCCCAGGGGTACGCGTACCCCCGGTTGAGAACCACTGATCTAGATAGTGGCCTAGAATTTCCTCAATTAAGAAGGACTTGTTAATGGATAACTACTGGCTGGTGGGGTTACATAGACACGTCAATACTTCACCAGAGGAAAACAAATCCCCAACACTTATGAAAAAATGTCAAAACGGAGACAAATCCATTTTTTAAATTCCATTTTAATGTACAAGGTACTCCAAAGTAATGTAAAAACTAAATGAACAACATTGAACAACAACTGAAATGTTCTAAAGTAGATGGTTCTAAATGTTTATTTATAGTAATTACAGGATATTTACCTGGAAAAATCTGTCATCAAGCTCAGTGTGTGCATTCATGTGCGTGTGTTTGTCTCTGCGTGTTTGTCTGTGTGTGTGTGTGTGCATGTGTGTTTGTGTATGTGTGTGTGTGTGTGTGTGTGTGAGAGAGAGAGAGAGAGAAAGACAGAGAGAGAAAGACAGAGAGAGAGAACTTTGAAAAATCCCACCCCATAACAATACCTATTCTAGGCTACTCAGTCATCATGACTGTGGCCCAGACTTGAATTATGAGGCCATCAGATATAAAACCCTATATGAAAGAAAGAGAGGGAGAGAATGATTTCCATTCCAGACAATATTTCTCAATGCGATGACCTTTTTGTTAAGCAGCAGGCTACAAGGACAATGTATAAATGTAGAGCACACAAGCTCATGTAGTTAGTCAATGCATTGCACATCACTCCTTTTGTATTCTGCATACACTTTCCCCTCACACAGTAGATATATATATAAGGCACTCTGACCATCCTGGAACGACAACGTTAACCCATGGGACCCTCACCAGCAGGGATTGAGGGGATCACAGAACACCCTGAAGAGCTACATATTTGTGAGCAATAGGTTTTTATTGTTAGAAGTACTAACATAAGACACACACCATGGTAAAGAGAAACGTGTTAGTAAATGTCATTCACTGTCCTTTGTTTTTACATTTCATTTTGTAGACGCTTTATTACAACGATGTATACACATTTTACACTGACGGCACACTGCACATAAGGAGCAATTAGGGGTTCAGTGTCTTGCTCAAGGACGCTGCGACAGGGAATTGAATTAGCAACCCTCTGATTACTATACAACTTCTCTACCTCCTGTCCTGTACCACCGTCTCCTTTTTGGTAGGCATTATTTCACAAGCGCATATTAGATGTTACTGCAAGTCCACAGAGCAAATTCAGGTGGTGTTACAAAGTGAAGTTTAGGCATAAACGGCCAGCAAACAAAAACACCTATTTTTAAACAGTTTGCAATATGATGGACACTGCAAAATATTAAAATCTTCCTGATTACATTTCCGGTGAATGTTTGAATGTGTGTGTGTGTCTGTATTTGGGCTTTTGAATAACATAAAAATAAAATTGTTTCCTTATTGTACCGTTTGTGTTTATCTGATCAGAATATCTAACTGGTTTTTCATTAACCTTTGTCTTCTGTCTTCTCCTGTCTAACAAACAGCCCACTTGTGGCCCGAACTGTGACGTGGAGGGGGGACTTTCTTCTAGAGGTCTTGGTTTCTAAATTAAAATCTTGGCTCTCTGATATATCTGTGATAAACACATACAAATAAAATAATGTTTGTATCATTTGACATTGACATTTATGCAACGTTTTCCTATAACTTATACCACCTCGGCCCTTAATACTCAGAAAAGAAAAGGTAAATTAGAAATTATTGTCAGAAGTACTCACATAACACACACACCATGAGAAAGGGGAAAGTGTTAGTAAATGTTGTTCACTTTCCTTCATTTTAGGTATGGATTATTTCACGGTCACATATTATATGATATTTCAAGTCCACAGAGCCAATTCAGGTGGTGTTAGAAAGAGAAGTTTAAGCACAAACTGCCAACAAAAAAAACACCTATTTTTACACAATTTGTAATATGATGGACACTGTAAAATCTCCAAATCTTCCCCACTATATTTCAGGTGAATGTGTGTGTGTGTGTCTCTGTATTTGGGCTTTTGGACAACATCAAAATAAAAATGTTTCCTTATTGTACCCTTTGTGTTTATCTGATCAGAATAGCTGACTGGCTAGCTAGATACAAAGTCAAACTGCTGCTGGATTATGGCTGAACTTGACTACTATCTCTTTATGAACTGTATGCTTGTTTTTGATGACTGTATTTTTCCTCAATTGAGAGAGACTTGTTAATGGATAACAACTGGCTGATGGGATTTAAATAGGTTTGAAAGCTTCTGAGCCATACAACACTTCAACACTTCTTCAGAGAAACACAAGTCTCCAACTCCAAAAGAAACGACCATGTTAAGGTAAGAAGGAAATTACTTCCATTATGTCCATGCAGAGACAATCTATGTTTTAATTACATTTGAATGTAAAAGGCACTCCATAGTCAAAAACAAAATGAACAGCAATGAGCAACAAGTGAAATATTCTGAAGTAGACTGTTTTAAGTGTTGTTATTGTTACAGTATTATAGGAGTTTTACCTGGAAAAATCAGTCACCAAGCTCAGTTTGTGCATGCACGTGTGTGTGTCTGTGTGTGCCTGTGTTTGTCTGTGTCTGTGTGTGAGCGTGCATGTGTGTTTGTGTATGTGTGCGTGCATGTGTGTGTGTGTGTGTGTGTGTGTGTGTGTGTGTGTGTGTGTGTGTGTGTGTGTGTGTGTGTGTGTGAGTGAAAGAATAGTCTCTCCATATTTCCACATTATATCACATGTACAAAATAATTGTAACGTTTTTTTTATTCACAGTGTAGCACTTTACCAGGGATAATTTTCCTATGCATGCTGTTCCGTTTTATAACATGTTATTTATTTGATGTTTTTTCTTTTTGTTTAGTTCTGTTGTTAGATACAGTACATAGTGCTGTAACCCTAGTGCTGTGAATGACAATACCTATTCTAGGCTACTCAGTCATCATATCTGTGGCTCAGGCTTCAATTATGAGGCCATCAGATATAAAACCATATGTGAAAGAAAGAGAGGGATAGACTGATTTCCATTCCATATATTTCTCATGCCATGACTGCTATAAGTTTGGTTATTTTTCTAACCAGAATGGGGACACTTTTCCTGATCTTTCTTGGTGTGTCAGGATTCACAGTTATGGCGCTACCTCAAGGTAAACAGCAACAAACAGTTTTTTTTTTTGGCTTATCACAGTGTCTGTCATGATAACAAACTGTTAAATTGTGTGTCTGATATAGCAAATGAAACACACACATATATATATTACTGCTGTCAAACGATTCAAATATTTAATTGCGATTAATCACATTTTTGTCATAGTTAACTCAAAATGAATCGCGAATAATCGCAAATTTGTATCTATTCTAAATGTCCTTTCAATTATTTTTTTCCATCATTTTTATTTTATTTGAATGCTCTTATCAACATGAAAAAAGTGGATTGGCTTTCTTTATGCAATGTTTTCTTTTATTGAAAAACAACATTGCCAAACGGGGCGGTACAAAATAAAATTATAAAGTGCATATTTCAGATAAACAAGGACTCAGCCTATAGTGCAGTTAAACCATGGCTTAATATTTTCTTTTTTTTCAAGTTTGCTGTGAACATAGAAGTCAGGCCTCTTATTTAAAAGACCAATGAACCGTAACAGTAAGGTAATAAAAGGTAAGCCTACTTCTTCTGTGCTTACAGACAACAGTGAAGCTCGCCGCTTTTGCACAACATAACCTTTAAAGGTAAACTTTCTATTCAGACGCTTTTTATCATCCATTTCGGCGTATCGCGCTCACCATTCTCTCAAACCTAACGTTAGCCTACTACACAGTTTGCGAGGCCAAAAAGAACGTTTATAAAAAAAAATAATAATAATTTTTACGGCGTTAAAATTGGTTTGCGTTAACGCCGTTAATAACACGTTAAACTGACAGCACTAATATATATATACAGTGGGGAAAATAAGTATTTGAACCCCTGGCGATTTCACAAGTTTGGCCACTTGCAAAGAAATGTGTGATCTATAATTGTAATGGTAGGTGTATATTAACAGTGAGAAACAGAATATCAAGAAAAAAATTCCAGAAAAATGCATTTTATAACATTTATGACTTTATTTGCATTTGATGCAAAAAATAAGTATTTGAACCCCTAGCAAAACTGACTGACAAAAATGACTTAGTACTTGGTGGAATAACCCTTGTTGGCAAGCACAGACGTTTCTTGTAGTTGGTAGCCAGGTTTACACCCATCTCAGGAGGGATTTTGGTCCACTCCTCTTTGTAGATCCTCTCCAAATCTTTAAGGTTGCGTTTGCAATGGGAGGGAATGAGGGAATGAGGTTCAAGCCCAATATTCCACGATACATGGCCCCATCCATAGTCCCCTTGATGCGGTGGAGTCGTCCTGTATCCCTTGGCAGAGAAACAGCTCCAAAGCATAATGTTTCCACCTCCGCTTGATGGTGGGTATAATGTACTCTTGGGGTCATATTCAGCATCCCCCCGTGTCAAACACGGCATGTCGAGTTAATGCCAAACAGCTTGATTTTGGTATCATCTGACCACATTCTGTCTCCCAATCCTCCTTAGAATCATTCAAGTGTGCATGCGCTTCCTTGAGCAGGGGGACCTTGCGAGTGCTGCAGTACTTCAAAAAATTACGGCGTGGTGTGTTGCCAATGGTTTTCTTGGTGACTGTGGTCCCAGCTGCCTTGAGATCATTCACTGTGTAGTTCTGGGGTTATTCTGCACCTTTCGAATGATCACTGATACCGCACAAGGGGATATATTGCATGGAGCCCCAGACCTAGAGCGATTAACATTTGTTTGGTGTTGCTTCAATTTACGAATAATCGCAGCAATAGTTGTCTGTTTCTCACCAAGCTGCTTGCCAATGGTTTTGTAGCCCATTCCAGCCTTGTGCAGGTCTACAATCTTATCTCTGACGTCTTTGGACAACTCTTTGGTCTTGCCCATGGTGGTTAGGTTGAAGGTGTGAAGTATGATTCTTTGGACAGGTTTCTTTTATAAACGTCACCAGTTGAGATCAGGTGTACCTTGTTAGACCTAATGAGGACTAATCTGTGTGTTCCTTGGGCACATAACTGGTCATTGTGAGCCAGAATTCTTGCTGTTTGCTTGGGGGTTCAAATACTTATTTTTTGCATCAAATGCAAATAAAGTCATAAATGTTATAAAATGCAGTTTTCTGATTTTTTTTGTTGATATTCTGTTACTCACTGTTAAAATACACCTACCAATACAATTCTAGATCACACATTTCTTTGCAAGTGGCCAAACTTGCGAAATCGGTAGGGGTTCAAATACTTATTTTCCCCACTGTATATACAGTATATATATATATATATATGTATATGCTTGAGGAACCCTAAGACCTCTGTCATGCTCAATGTCATGTCATGGTAAATTCCTCATTAAGCTCTCCAGACACTCATGCTGCGATTACATTGCCTGTGAAAGGTGACCCATTTCTGATATTTTGCTTACATGTGGCACACACAGGATGTGTATTATGAACGTGTAAACAGGAAAAAACACATGGAATCGTATAATCTCAGATCCGTTTTGGGCCTCATTTATATGTGGAAATCAATCCGAAAGACCGAACAGGCACAGCATCAGTCCCAACAATCAGACTCATTGTCTCTGTCACTTATCTAGTTAGTGATTTATGAAACATAATAAAAACCTAATGCAAAATTATACCGAGCATTTAGGCTATTATTTTATTTAATGCATATTTAAAGCAGCACTGAGGAGTTCTGGTCAAACATTAGCAATCTAACTGCCAACAGGAATGCAGAAACCTCAGTGTTATGCCCTTGGGTGGCCCTATAGGGCGAACAACACTCCACCCTTCAAGTAAAACTCACCAAACCCATGCCATGGGATTTATTAATATATAGCTCTATAAACAACCAAGACACTAAATTAAGACTACAAATAACAGTCAAAACGCAACAGCAACACTAAATGAAATCCATGACTGAGAAGTATGAAGCCCGGCAGTCCCCAAGCAAGAAGTCTCTCTTCTACTGCAGACACCAGACCTGTTAAGCAACCTGTTAAAATTCCCAGAGCCATAGGCACCTCATTGAGCAATCAGATGTAGTACAGCTGCCCAGAGCTACAGATAGGACAGGAGAGGACAAACTGCACAAGGAACATAGCCATTACACTTACAAACACCAACAACAGGACAGTTGGCACTGCTAGCATGGTAACACTTTTCTTTTGGCAATATAGTTGGCGAAGTAGGGCTGTGAAAGCTTTTTAATGCTTCCTCATTGGGCACGACAGAACTGCATAGTGCATACAGCTAGTTGGAATGACAAGTGTGTTTATCTGTCCTTCAAATGGCCATAGACGATGGAAATTAATTACAGTGCATGAAATGCCCTGTATTGTTATTCCTAGGCATTTTCTTCTTCTTCTTCTTACCTTTTTCTGCGATTAATTCAGCCCGAACCGCTTAACGTAGAAACTTCATTCAAACTTTGTCGCGTAGGTCTTGTAAAGGACACTTATGCTATGCATTTTTCACTTTTCTAAACTTTATACTTTTTAAGATATTAAATAAAAACGAATCTAAATTTTTCCATTGACTTACATTGGGGCATTATGACATCATAATAGGGTCTTTAAACTGGCTTGCACCTGTGCTTCACTGACACCTGCGCCAAATCCAAGGAACCTCTTCTCTGTCCCTCTCAATTTAACTGTAACTAGGAACATTAAGACACCTTCCATTCTCTACTTTTTTCTCTCTCCATCTCTCCATCTTTCTCTCTATCCCTCTCAGTCTACTTTCTCTCACACACTTCTTCTTCACTCCATTTTTATCTCCTTTTTTCAATATTTTCACTCTCTTTTTCTCTTTCACTCTTGTTCACTCTTCTTTCCTTCTTCCACTCTTCTTTCCTTCTTTCACTTTTCTTTCCTTTCTTCACTCTCCTTTCTTCTTTCCTTCTTTCACTCTTCTTTCCTTTCTTCTTTCCTTCTTCAACTATGATTTCCTTCTTTCACTCTTCTTTCTTTTTTTTCTTCCACTCTTCTTTCCTTTCCTCACTCTTCTTTCTTTTCTTCTTTCCTTCTTTCACTCTTCTTTCCTTCTTCCTCTCTTCTCTCCTTTCTTCACTCTTCTTTCCTTTATTCTTTCCTTCTTCCACTCTTCTTTCCTTTCTTCTTTCCTTCTTTCACCCTTCTTTCTTTTCTTCTTCCTTTCTTAACTTTTGCATTTCATGCACTGGTATTTCCTTCAGGAAATGCATTTTCTAGTTAGAAGATGATACCAGTACAGGTTGCTTATAAAAATATGTTTCAATATTTTTTCCATGGCAAAATTCTGCATTTTTTACCCACATATCAAAAAATAAAATAAAATAAGATACACTGTTGTTGTTCAAGTATTATTGATGTGAAATCAATTTTTCTTTGACAGCTAAAAATGTAGCATTGTACGGAAAGGCCACCCAGTCAGACCTGATTGGAAACCCCTATTCAGGGGAAGGTCATGCCCTAAATGCCATAGATGGAAATCGTGACCCACATTACCATCATGGATCTTGCACACATACTGATAGACAGAGTAATCCCTGGTGGAGGGTTGATCTATGGAGGAAGTACACTATTACTTCAGTGGCCATCACCAACAGAGGAGACTGCTGCGCGGACAAAATCAACGGAGCTGAGATTCGTATTGGCAGCTCCCTGCTGGACAACGGGAATCGCAATCCACTGTAAGATTCTCATTTTCTCTATTTGTTAACTGATTGAAAGTGACTTGGTCCAAAGGTTATTTTAGAATTTCTAATGCATAGGCCCATGGTCCATTTCAATGAGCAGCTGCAAATGTAAAAACGTCTCGTTACTTACGTAACCTCAGTTACCTTAGCAGGGAACAGATATAACAAATGGGACTTGACCAAGGTTCACGGAACAATCAAAGAACTTATTCATTCATGCCGATAGGCAGAGAGACGTCGCGTTGTGTCCTGAGCCCAGCCCCTCAGGAGCCCATAAATTCGGGCCCACGCGCGCCGTCACTTAGGGTTTGGGTTGACAAAGAGGGCAGGAGAGGGGGAGGGAGACAGGCTGTCCCGACCGGCTGCAGCCACAGGGCAGTTGCCGGACACTAAACGGCCTGGGGCCGGAGGGACCTACAGGGGAAACCTCCCCGGTTGACGCTGGAGTCGTCCTCCTCGCGTCGGTACGCTCCCAGAACGCCAGACGCTTTTGAGCCCTTGCTTTCGTCATAGCAGCACAGATATCGCACACCGGGTCGTCAACACTCAGTGCCGCTTCAGCAGATCAGCATCAAAAACACATAGAAACACATAGTAGCTAGCTAGCCTCGCTGCTAATACGTATAACGTTAGCATGCTGATATGCTCTCACACTTCCCCCTCCTTTAGGGCAGAGGTAGCTTACTGTTTGTCTCCAGGCTTGTCTTTCACTGCCGTTTTATGAAAGGTCAGCCATTCTAAATAGGTTCTACACGTGAAATACATTCCATATTTAATGGATAGAGAGCAACGCTACCAGCATTACTCCATAGCAAATTACTATGCTGACAGGGCAGTGTCCTAACGTAGCTGCTAGGTCAGTTATCTAACATTGTCAAATATCGGCAATGCTGTTAAACAATCAAAATGCTAAGTTTAATAATGGTTTAACAATCGATGTGCTCATTTTAGTAGCTAATGGATTAAAATGACAACGTGAACGTTTGGCAAAAACACACGCAGTCCGATAATTAACACCATAACGATAGCTGTCTAGCTAGCTAGCGAATAGCTTACGTTAGCTAGTTTTAACCAGAGATAATTTGCCTAAGCCTAGCATAACATCAGTGGTGAAAGTAAGTCAATGACAAAAACGTGAATAATGAGTTAGCCTATGACCATGTAGGCTTAGTTTATTATTTTAGCAGAGGAAAATTCAAACTTAACAAGTTCCATTTGGGAGACCCAGAGGTAAACTGTCCCCTGCGCCCCTTGTCATTTCAAGCTAGCTGTAGAGAAGGCACTTTCAACACCGAGTCACCAGCAAATAGACCAGCAGTAGTCAGAAGCAATGTACTGTTTGAGGTTTTATATAAAATACGGTAGCCGTAATGCTGCAAACGGCGGGCTTTGTAGTTTACCAAAGTCGTACTAAAACATTTTGACAGAGCGCATCCAGAATTAATCTATATAGCGCTCCCGATTGTAAGGCGCACTGTTGTTTTTTGATAAAATTAAAGGCTTTTAAGTGCGCCGTATAGTCCGGAAAATACGGTAGGTGATTTGAAAAGTCAATATGTCTGAGAGAACTGCTTCACTGAGGTAACAGTGATTTTTAGTTTTTTTTGTGTTTTAGGTACAATGTACCCTATTCCCTTGACCCAAACTACATGTTTATTTTGTAACATGTTGCATTGTTATGCAAGGAGTGCACTGTATTCAGTAATTAATCAACCAATGAATAAATTAATTATAGATATTTTAGAGATATTTTGTCCTGGCATGATTTTCAGAGCGATTAATAAGGCAAACTCAGAGGAAGTAGTTTATTTTCATGTAATGATGCTGAATATTTGAGATTTGTACTCAAAACATTATAACTCTTGACTTCACTTTCAGGGCAGGGGTCATATCCTCTATCCCAGCTGGGAGAACCCTCACCTTCAGCTGGGATAAAGGGGTGGAGGGCCGCTATGTTAATGTTTTTTTGCCTGGAAACAACAAGGCTTTGGGGCTTTGTGAGGTGGAGGTGTATGGCTATCCAGCACCAAATGGTAACAGTATTTGTAAATATAGCAAACATATCACATCATACATAAAATATTTAGGTTTTTATTACATTTATAATAGAAGCATGTAAAAATGTAGCAATATTGAAACAATTTTGCAAATGTCTTTGTAAAGACTGAAAAGCTTTAGAACAATTACAAATCATTGTTTTTCAGTATCCCCACACTTGATCAGATTTTTCGGTAAACAAATGGAAGAGGAATCTAAGTACATTTCTTGTTTAAGATCAAGAGGCATTTTACTTTCTGTCAACTAAACACATACAGTATACTTTTTCTGTCCAGAAAACAAGCTAAGCTACTCTTATGTAATGTACATATACAGTAGGAGCTGTAAATGAGAGATGAGGAACCTGGTTGAAAACAACTGAATTGCCAAAAAAAAACATATTCAACCACTTCAGCAAAGACATAGCTCTTAACTGTACATAATTGTTAGGCTAGCTGGTCATTTGTCATCGTTCTTTCATTGTTTCCATGCAGGTGAGAATGTGGCATTAAGAGGGAAAGCAACTCAGTCAGACCTTGCTGGAAGTGGATTTGCATACAATGCCATTGATGGGAATCGTGACGGCATATATAGCCATGGTTCCTGTACTCACACAGAAGGTCATTTCAACCCTTGGTGGAGAGTGGATTTGCTCCAAAAATATAAAGTCTTCTCTGTGATAATTGCCAACACTGTGGATAGCGTTCCCAGTAGACTGAATGGAGCTGAAATCAGAATTGGAAATTCTTTGGACAACAATGGCCTCAACAACCCCAGGTAAGAATTGGTGTCCTCATTTCGGGCCATATCTAACACCATCACCATGTTGACACCAAAGTAGCTCTGAGTTGACAAAGGACTAGACAAGACTAGACTATTGGGAATACTTACTAAACGAATGACAGAATGATTTAGGTTATGGTCAAGGACCCTGTATTAGTGTGCATTAATACAAAATGATATCCTTTTCAGGTGTGCCGTAATATCCTCTATTCCTGGTGGATTTTCCAAGACCTTTGAGTGTAATGGGATGGAGGGACGCTATGTTACCGTGGTGATTCCTGGACGTGCAGAGTACCTCACACTATGTGAAGTGGAAGTATATGGATCATCGCTGGACTAAAGCCCAGGGAGTATAGTAGTATAGTAGCATAATTGGCATGTCGTGCTGTGAAAGCTTTTCTTGCATTTCCGTGCGGTGGTCTGACTCGAATCACAGAACTAGTTCACAGGAACGACGGGTGTGTGTATCTGTCCTTCACATGACCATATGAGCCTACCTTAAAAATGTATTTGAAGATGACAAAAGTTTTAGTTTCCTATAAAAACATGCCTAAAAATAGTGGTAAATTGATACATACTGTTGATTTAATTAAACGCTGAAATCAATGACAAAAAGTATTACAAGAGATAGTTCACTTCTAGAACGCTCACTTCAAGTGGAGGTAGACATTATAAAATTAAATTTGTCAACTGTCCTGTTTGTTTGAAGTGAACCTTTTGTTGCTAGCTGCCCGGTACTTCTTGTATTCTAGTAGTTTCAGGCCTGCCTTTGGGAAGACAAGTAATTTGAATGGTGACTCTCACTTCTTCTCTCAGTTTGTCATGTCGACTCTTGCCCTTCCTACTGGGAGTCTGAGCTCTGTCCCTCTCAGGTAGTGTAGTTAAGTTATGAACAGTTCTGCAAAAATAATAAAAACAACAACTGTTATTTCAGTAAAGTTTACCTCACATCCTGTGTGGCCACCAGATTGCGCCAAAGAGCAGGTTTCAGTTCCCTAGCTTCTAGAATTCGACCTGTCACCTGTGGCCCACATCCCTTGCATCATCTGTAAAAAAAAAAAACAGTAGCGAAGTGTTTAATTAAGCTGGCTGCAGTTATTGAAAACCTGTGTCCATGTCACATAGTGTGCCTGCTGAGTTCCTAATGGGTCTGCATTGTAAGTTTGAAGGAATCTTCAGTGCCTTATATTCTCCTGTGAGACTTTCAGTTTGAGTGCTGATGAGTTTGTTTTTGGTTAAACATTTTGTGTAAAAGATTTTTGCTGTGTGTTGGAATGTCTTTTTTATTGGAAAACTGCTGCCTACGCCTTTTAATAAAAGAGTAGACAGACTTTTGCCTGACTTGTGTTGCTTTCTGAGCTTCTTGCTCTGAAATGTTAACCCTTGCCTGTGTGTTAATTTTCAAAAGCTGACACAAATCTGGAAACTGGCGTTTGTTTACTTTTATAGGCATTACAAAATGAACCCTTTTTTAACACACAGGAACAGGAATAGGACATTTGTTTACACATAGGGCCTACAGTATATTTAATTGATTTCAGCCATTTAGAGTGACACATTTATTTATTATTACATAATAGATTTCAGACAATTCAGTGATCCACTGACAGTCTTCTAGGTCTGCAGAGGATGATTTGTGTTATCTGTTGCAGCATCGATGGGCTTTAGTCTAGTGGTGATCCATTCACCTCCACCTCACAAACCTATTTAGACACAATTTGCAATACCATGCATCCCACAACAATGTCAAACTGGGTGGTGACCCAACACACCATCTACACCGGGTTAATGTCTCCTACCTTTTTTGACGCAGTTGCCAACCCTAAACTCAGTTCCATTCAGTCCACTCTGTATTTCTGCAGCAGATCAACTCCCAACCTTGAGGTGTCATGATAGGCAGTGTCTGTGCAGGAGCCGAGGTGTCCGTGGGCATTTCGGTTACCATCTATGGTAACATTGTGAGAAACAGGAATGACATATTTATAATCTGACGAGATGCGTACATTATCTTTTCATGTTTGTTGTGTGAGTGTTTTGAAACCCAGCCCATCAGTCTTGGGAAAACTATAAGACCATCTCCAAAAGATTCCAGCTCCATCCATCCATCCAAGTCAAAAAATTTAGAAATGGAGGGCATTCAACATGACCGCATCTCTACCTAGAAGTGGACGCCCATCAAGACCATCACCAAGAAGCACCAGAAGAAGAATAAATCAGGTAAAAGCCAACCCACACATCACCTCTTAAGAGTTTCGGGTCTCTCTGGCAGGATCTGGGGTAAATGTACATGGGTCTAATCAGACGAAGTGCTCAAGGGGTTCACATACTTTCAAGTGGCACTGTATCACACTTATTTAGCCAACATGATATAAACTAATTTAACCAACATTATATACACTAATTTAGCCAACATTAATATGAAAACCAATACAATATAAACAATAAACAGTCATATAATGTTTTGTCACATTCATATTTTGCTGTTTCTATGCAGTTTTTCCATTGGATATCTGACATGCAATGGGGGATCACCCATCAAACCAATACAATATAATACAATATAAACAATAAAAACTCATATAATGTTTTGTCATATTCATATTTGGTAGTTTCTAACTTTCTATGCAAACAAAAAACATGTGTAGAAAGAGTTCACTGGTTTCATTTCCTGATATCGTCAGAACATATATCAATGCACTTGGATGGGTCCAGTGATTCTGTGAGGTCTGTGTTCTGTCCCTGTCTTGTTTCATGGTATGTATCCCTTGTGTTCTCACGTGTTCCTTCTTTTGTGTTTGTTTACCCTTGTCTCCTCGTGTCTGTCTCCTCACGCCCTTCCCTTGTTATTGTGCTTGTGCTGTTTATTAGTTTGTCTCCCTTGTGTGTCATGTGATCTTTGTTGTCTAGTCTTTGTGATTCCTTGTTCCCACCATGTGCTTTCCACCATGTGCTTCCCTGTGTTTGTTTGTGTATGCCATGTGCCCTTGTTGTTGTCCGTGTCTCCACCCCTCACCTGTTCCCAATAATCACCTGGTTTGTTTGTCTTATTGGTTTCACCTGTGCCCTGTTAATTCCCCTCGTTTAGTCCACCTGTGTCTCCTTGTCTGCCCTGCCTTGATTGTTTTCACCTGTTTGTGTGTGTGTATATATAGTCCTTGTGTTCTTGTCTCTCGTTGCTGGTTCGTCATTAATGTTGCGTGTTAGTTCTCAGTGTTTTTAGCGGTTTCAATGTTCTCAGTGTTCTCAGTGTTCCTCCGTGTTCACAGTTGTAATTAAGTTTTGTCGTGTTGCCAACCCTGTACTGGATTTCGACTTCTCTTTTGCCTTACCCCTTTGGATTGTTTGCCTGCCTTTTGACTGATTACCGTGTACCGAACCCTGGACAGTAAAGTTTATTCTTCATTCTACCCCTTGTGTCTGAGTCGTGCTATTGAGTTCACACACCCCAACCCCAATTCGTAACAGATTCCACCTAGGCTTTTCATGTGTTTTAACATCAGACCCCTCAATCAAGTAACATCCATATTAAAAGCACACATAAAAGGACCTTACAATCATTGAAGTGTTTCCAGGATATCCTTACTTTGCTTTCCATTCAATTCTGCAGTCTATGAAAGTCAGACTTACTTAGGGTGAATTCATTTTGATCAACTCACTATTTTCTACCTGTGGTATCTGATGAATTAAAGAGAATGGGTAACTCACAGAGATTCAAGGTTGCACATATTCTGAAGACACTGAGCAAGGCTGAAAATCCAGCTGATGTGACTTCCTTTATTGTCTGTATGCTTCTTGCTGGAACAATGTTCCGTTTTCATGCACCACGTTTATATTTGTCACGGTTAATGTGTATTTACAACAAAAATGTAATGTATGTGTGTGTGTGTTTGTATTGGGGACCTCTGAAATAAAATTCTTTCTTTTAAGCATGGCAGAACTTTGCTACTATTATCTCTTTTATTCACTTCATGTTTCCTGTTTTTGAAAACCATATTTACAAGCAATCTAGATAGTGGCCTAGAATTTCCTCAATTAAAAAGGACTTGTTAATGGATAATAACTGGCTGATGGGGTTACATAGATCAGAAGGCGTCAAAGCCATATGACACATCAATACTTCTCCAGAGGAAAACAGTTCTCCAACACCTATGAAAAGAAGCAGACCATGGGCCCTATCTTGCACCCAGCGCAATTGACATTGTCACCGATGCATGTATCATTCCTATCTTGCACCCGGCGCACAGCGGGATTTTCCCTCCAGAGGAGCGCGTCGAAATGAACTTTCGCCGACATGGGCGGGGCGGAACATAGAAGGCGTTTCTCTGGCGCAAGTGGTATTTTGCAGTTTCAAAACAACGCTGTGCGCCGTGCGCCGTGCGCCATTGACCAGAAAAAAGCTAGTCTAATGTCAGAGGCGCAATGTCTAAAGTCTGTGGCGGGTATTCAGAACGCTATTTTAAGGACACGTGCTTGGCTGCGCAGTAGCCTACACTTTACCTCTCTCGTCTACACGAGAGATTTACACCAATTTTTTGGCAAGCCATATATAATTACAAGGAAAATAAAGTATTTACCACATGAGGAAATCATTGTGATATCCATATCCAAGATATTTTAAAAATAGGTATACATCTAGCGTACACATGGACCCAAATGATTCAGGTTAATTGAAGCTGCGTGACATTTGATTTATTGTATGGCTTTGTTAAATTTATTTCATGCCAGTATTATTATAAATCTTGTAAACTCATCTCTGTGTATGTGGACTTTATTTATGTACCTTGGGTTTGGTCAGCTGGTGCACTGGGTTGGGTGCCGATTTCCATGCCCCCATATCCCTGCACGCAGAGAACTTTGCAGAGAACTTTGAAAATCCAACCTTTAAATATTCTCTCCATATTTCCATCACATGTTAGTTGATGAGTTTTGTATTCACAGTGTAGCATTTTGCCAGAATGGATGCTATTCAGTTTAATAGTGTAAGGTACTCTGACCATCCTGGAACGACAGCGCTAACCCAGGGACCCTTCCCAGCAGGTGTTGAGGGGATCACAGAACACCTGAAAGAGTTACATACTTGTGAGCAATAGGTTATTATTGTCAGAAGTACCAACATAACACACACACCATGATAAAGAGAAACGGGTTAGTAAATGTTGTTCACTTTCCTTTGCATTTGTTTTGGATTATTATTGGAATTCAGCTGGTGTTACAAAGTGAAGTTTAAGCATAAACTGCCAGCAAATAAAAAAACAATTATTTAAGACACGGTAAAATCTCCCGCACTATATTTCCGGTGAATCTTTGTATGTGTGTGTGTGTGTGTGTGTGTGTGTGTGTGTGTCTCTGTATTAAGGCTTTTGGACAACATAAAAATTTAAATGTTTCCTTATTGTACCCTTTGTGTTTATCTTATCAGAGTAGCGGACTGAATAGCTAGATACAAGGTCACTTTTGTCTGCTGCTGAGGCATGGGAGAACGTGACTACTATTATCTCTTTGATGAACTGTATGCTTCTTGTTTTTGACAACCGTATTTTCAAGAATTTCCTCAATTAGGAAGGACTAGTTAATCGATAACATCTGGCTGACAGGTTTAAATAGATCGGAAAGCTTATAAGCCATAAGACACTTGAACACTTCTTCAGAGTAACACTAGTCTCCAACACCTATCAGAAGAAACAGACCATGTCAAGGTAAGAGGGAAATTACTTCCATTATGATCATGCTGAGACAATCTACGTTTTAATTAAATGTAAATGCACAAGGTAATCCATAGGAATGTAAAAACAAAATGAACACCTGAAATATTCTAAAGTGCAATGAGTGCAAGTTCTAATTGTTAATTTAAAGTTATTATAGGAGTTTAACCTGGAACAATCAGTCATAAAGCTCAGTGTGTGTGTGTGTGTGTGTGTGTGTGTGTGTGTGTGTGTGTGTGTGCGCGTGTGTGTGTGTGTGCGTGTTAGCATGTCTGTGTGTGTTGGTTCTGTTGTTATATAGAAAGTGCTGTAAACCTAGTGCTGTGAATAACAATAACTTTTCTAGGCTACTCAGTCATCATCTGTCATATCTGTGGCTGAGACTTGAATAATCAGGCCATCAGATACAAAAAACTATATGTGAAAGAAAGAGAGGGAGAGACTGATTTCCATTCCAGAGAATATTTCTCATGCGATGACTCCTTAAAGATTTTTTTCCTAACCAGAATGGAGACACTTTTCCTGATTATCTTCCTTGGTGTGTCAGGATTGACAGTTATGGCACTACCTCAAGGTAAACAATGACAAACTGTGATCAATTATTTACCAGATGCTTATCACATTGTCTGTCACTCAAGAACGAACAAGTCTTTATTTGATCAAACTGTTGTGACTGATATAGCAAATGATTGCAAAGTTGCAAAAAATAGATAGGCTTGAGGAACCCTAAGATCTCTGTCATGCTCAATGTCATGTCAAGGTTAAGTTCCTCCTTCAGCTCTCCAGACAGTCATCTCTTAGGCTAAGTTTACATTAGCTGTGAAAAGTGACCCAGTTCCAATGTTTTGCACACACGTGGCACAGAACGGATATGTATTATGTACGTATAAACAGGAAGAAAGCAGATGGAATAGGATATTCTTAGTTCTGATTCGGGCCCCATTCATATGTGGAAATAAATCCGATATTAATCGGGATTCCTGCCAGTGCAACATCATGTAAACGGACCGATCAGATATTCACTGTCTTTCCAGTTCGCACATCATTGGAAATATGACTTCTCATATTTTATAATGTTCAGCTTTTTAATGGCGTATAACTTTACTTTCACATGCAATAAGGGCTCTCCTTTTTATTTAAAGCCTTAAATTAGGACCAATATTTTAGACCTCTGAAAATGCTTATTAATAAGTTTGCATCCAGTGCAGTGCCGGCTGGTTGTTTACTTTCAGTTTCAGTGACCAAACCCTCTTGTACGCGCGTGGGTTGTTTCAAGTGTCAAATAAGCGTCAACCCAGGTAGCGGATATGGGTCAGTTTTTAACACAGCCATATAGAACAGACCCAACAGGCACAGCATCAGTCACAATCATCAGACTAATTGTCTCCGTCACTTATTTATTCTGTTAATGGCACATAATAAAACAAGGCAATGTTAAATTATACATAGTATTTATTATTTCATTGAATGCACATTTAAAGCAGCAATCTCACTGCATAATAGGAAACCTGCATGCAGAAACTTCACTGTTATGCCCACTGCAACATTCCCCTGAAGTAAAACTCATGAAAATTAATCAGAAGATGATATCGGTACAATTTGCTTCAATAATTATAACATGGCAAAATGCTGCATTACTTACACACATATTAACAAAGAAAACTACATATGATACGCTGTTGTTGTTCAAGTCATTTTGTTGTGAAAAATATTTCTTTACAGCTAGAAATGTAGCATTGTATGGAAAGGCCACCCAGTCAGACTTGCTTGGAAACCCTTTGGATGGGCACTGTCTTGCCCAAAATGCCATAGATGGAAATCGTGACTCAGATTTTTATCATGGATCTTGCAGTCATACTGATGAACAGACTAATCCCTGGTGGAGGGTTGATCTACTGAAGCAGTACATTATTACTTCAGTGGCCATCACCAACAGAGGAGACGACGCCCCTGAGAGAATCAACGGAGCTGAGATTCGTATTGGCAGCTCCCTGCTGGACAATGGCAATCACAATCCATTGTAAGATTCTCATTTGCTCTAGTTGTTAACTGATTGAAAGTGACTAGGTCGAAAAGTTATTTCAGAATTTCTCATGCATAAGCTCACGGTCAGTTTCAATGAGCAGCTGCAAATGTATAGTTTATTATCTTATCATATACTGCCAAAAGAAAGTGATAATGAATATTGTTTACTCTTCCGCCTCCTTCCTCTGACACTCTGTATTGCAGTAGGTGGTTTGTAAAGTCAATATGTCTGAGAGAACTGCTTCACTCAGGTTTTAGGTTGACCCAAACTACATGTTCATTTTCATGTTGCAATGTTATACAAGGAGAACAATGTATTAAGTAATTAATCAACCAATTTATTAATTGAATCAATAAGAAGAGATATTCTGTCCTAGCATGCTTGTTAAAGCGATTCATCATGATTAGACAAACTCAGACAAGGTCCTTTATTTTCATGTAATGATGCTAAATATTTGACATGTGTACATATGTGTTTTCATATAAAAGCGCTGAATATTTCACACAAAACACTATAACTCTTGACTTCACTTTCAGGGCAGAGGTTATATCCTCTATCCCAGCTGGGAGAACCCACTCCTTCGGCTGGGATAAAGGGTTGGAGGGCCGCTATGTTAATGTTTTTTTGCCTGGAAACAGCAAGTATTTGGCATTGTGTGAGGTGGAGGTGTATGGCTATCTAGCACCAAATGGTAGGCATTGTCTTTGTAAATATATCACACATATCACACAATATTTAGGTTTTTATAATGGAAGCATACAAATGTAGTAATATTGAAACTATTTTGCACATGTCTTTGTCAAGACTGAAAAGCTTAAGAACAATTACAATTGTTTTTCAGTATCCCCACACTTGATCAGATTTTTCGGTAAATCAAATGGAAGACGAATCTTAGTACATTTCTTCTTTAAGATCCAGAGGCATTTACTTCCTGTTAACTAAACACAGTATAATTTTCTGCGCATGGTCAAAGCTGTTCAGAAAACAAGCCAAGCTATTCTGATTTGATGTAAGCATAGGAAAAGCAGTAAATGAGAGATGAGGAACCTGGTTGAATACAATTGAATTGCCCAAAAACATTCTCAACCTCTTCAGACAGGACATGGTTCTTAACTGTACATAATTGTTAGTCCAGTTGATCATTTGTCTTAGTTCTCTCATTGTTTCTATGCAGGTGAGAATGTGGCTTTAAGAGGGAAAGCAACTCAGTCAGACCTTCATGGATATGGATTTGCATCCAATGCCATTGATGGGAATCGTGACGGCATATATGACCATGGTTCCTGTACTCACACAAAATCTCATTTCAACCCTTGGTGGAGAGTGGATTTGCTCCAAAAATATAAAGTCTTCTCTGTGATAATCACCAACACTGTGGATAGTGTTCCCAGTAGACTGAATGGAGCTGAAATCAGAATTGGAAATTCTTTGGACAACAATGGCATCAACAACCCCAGGTAAGAATTGGTATTTCAATTTCTGGCTATATCTAACACCAACACCATGTTGACACCAAAGTATAGCTCTGGGCTGACATGCTGCCCTTTGTATTGTTATCCTTGGCATGCATTATTTTTAACTGCACCTTGTGCCATCCGTTACTCCGTACAAAATCTCTGACAGTGCTAGAATATTTGGAATACTTAAACAATGACAGAACAATGACAGAATGATATAGGGTATGCTCAAAGACCCAGTATTAGTGTGCGTTAAAAAAAACAATATCCTTTTCAGGTGTGCTGTAATCTCCTCTATTCCTGGTGGATTTTCCGAGACCTTTGAGTGTAATGGGATGGAGGGACGCTATGTTACCGTGGTGATTCCTGGACGTGCAGAGTACCTGACACTCTGTGAAGTGGAGGTATATGGATCACTGCTGGACTAAAGCCCAGGGAAAAGCGATGGATAGCTTACACTACTCTCAAAACACAGCAAATGTGTTGTTGTGCTGAACATGTCATGGGCAACACTTTCATTTATAAAAATAGAATCTGTTCTTGTTACTAAAAATACAGAATTACTGGTAGTCTTACAGATAATGGGCCCTATCTTGCCGATCAGAAACGCAAGTAGGACGGCGCCAAGCGCAAGTAGCTGTGTGGGCGGCTCTATGGCGCAGTTGCTATTTTAACGGCGGAAAAAACACACTTGCGTCCAGCGCAAGTGTCAAAAGGGTTGGTCCAAAGGAGGTTACTCAGCCATAGGTGTGGTTTGGGCGTATTATGCAATAAACCAATCCGAGCGTCATCTCACATTCCTTTTAAGAGCGAGGAGCGCATAGTCCATAGCGGCTTGTTATTTTGATGGCGGAATTACCTGGTGGAAGACCGGAAAAGTTCACAGCCGAGGAGACCGACGTGAGATTTACACCAATTTTTTGGCAAGCCATATATAATTATAGCCTGGATACCAGCCTGATGACATCGTCAGGCTAATATAATTACAAAGAAAATAAAGTATTTACCACTTGAGGAAATCATTGTGATATCCATATCCAAGATATTTTAAAAATAGGCATACATCTAGCGTAGCCTACACATTGACCCAAATGATTCAGGTTAATTGAAGCTGCGTGACATTTGATTTATTGTATGGCTTTGTAAAAAGCCGGGAGATAGATATATATATGGGGATACGAGAAACCCTCAAAAAGTAAGCAAAGTCAAGCAAGCATGTCAAGATATTGCCGTGATTGTTTCTGCAACGGGGCACCCGAAAACGTTGCCGAAAACGCTATAATGACGTCCGGAGACGTGGGACATCCAAGCTGGAAGGTAACACACGTTCTTGTGGCTTCACGGGAGGTGGATCTGCCTCGACCCAGGATCTGACGGCAGCAGAGGACATCGCCACGTCTACCCTCACGCCTGAGAGCGTGCAGGGATTTGGGGGCATGGAAATCGGCACCCAAGCCAGTGCACCAGCTGACCAAACCCAAGGTACATAAATAAAGCCCACATACACAGAGATGAGTTTACAAGATTTATAATAATACTGGCATTAAATAAATGCAACAAAGCCATACAATAAATCAAATGTCACGCAGCTTCAATTAACCTGAATCATTTGGGTCAATTGTGTACGCTAGATGTATGCCTATGTCTTGGATACGGACATCACAATGATTTCCTCATGTGGTAAATACTTTATTTTACTTGTAATTATATATGGCTTGCCAAACAATTGGTGTAAATCTCTCGTGAAGACGACAGAAGTAAAGTGTAGCCTATAGGTCCTATACTATGCTGGCAAGCACATGCGCCCTTAAAATAGCGTTCTGAATAGGCGTTACAGACTTTAGACATTGCGCCTCTGACATTAGACCAGCTTTTTTGTGGTCAATGGCGCACGGGGCACGGCGCACGTCGTTGTTTTGAAACTGCAAAATACCACTTGCGCCAGAGAAACGCCTTCTCTGTTCCGCCCCCGCTCATGTCGACGCAAGTTCATTTCGAAGCGCGCCTCTGGAGGGAAAAATGCGCTGTGCGCCGGGTGCAAGATAGGAATGATACATGCGTCGGTGACAATGTCAATTGCGCTGGGTGCAAGATAGGGCCCATATTATTTAAATATGATTAGCTGTTGGAACAAATCAACCATTTTCACAATGAGTGCAATTACACTAATATTGCATGGATAGAATGTTGGAGTTGCCACCAGTTTAAACCAGTTCGCCCTGGGTTGTAAAAGGTTGGTCGAAAACTAGCAATCCTAACCTAGCATGCTAAATCATTTCTTTTGGAACGACGGGTGTGTGTATCTGTCCTTCAAATGACCATATAAGCCTACCTTAAAATGAATTTGAAGATGATATCAGTTCTTGTTACCTATAAAAACATGCCTAAAAAAGTGGTGAATTGATGCGCACAGTTTATTTAATTCAACGCTGAAGTCATTTACAAAATGTGTTAAAAGAGGACAGAGATCAGTATATTCACTGTCACACCACTGCAGCAATGTTTCTAGTGTTAATGATAAATGTATGACAGATGTGGTTGCAAAACTTCTAGGACGCTCACTTCAAGTGGAGATAGACATTATAATTATAAATTCAATTTGTCAACTGTCCTGAGTTTTTGATTGAAGTGAATCTTTTGTTGCCAGCTGCCCGGTATTCTACTAGTAGTTTCAGGCCTGCCTTTGGGAAGACGAGTCATCTGAATGGTGACTCTCACTTCTTCCCTCAGTTTGTCATGTTGACTGTTTCCCTTCCTACTGGGAGTCTGAGCTCTGTTCCTTTCAAGTATTGTGTAGTTAAGTTTTTAACTCTTCTGCCAAAATAATCAGAACAGCAGTCCTTTCAGTAAAGTTTACCTCACATCCTGTGGTGCCACCAGTTGGCGCCAAAGAACAGTTTTCAGTTTCCTAGCTTCAAGAAATCCACCTGTGGCCCACATCCCTTGCATTACCTATACAAAACAGAAGCGCAGTGTTTATTTAAGATGGCTAACAATTTCAGTCTGCAGTTAGCATTGATTACCTGTGTCCATGTCACAGGGTGTGCCTGTTGAGTTCCTAATGGGTCTGCATTGTAAGTTTGAAGGAATCATCAGTCCTTTATATTCTCTTCTGAGAGTCTTAGTTTTAGTGCTGATGAGATCTTTGTTTTGGTTTGCAGGAATCTTCAGACATATTAAGTCTCTTTTATTCTCCTCTGATACTCAGTTTAGGTGCTGATGAGAATTTTGTTTTTGGTTTAACCTTTTGTGTAAAAGTTCTTTGCTGTGTGTTAGAATTTTTGGATTGGAAAACTGCTGCCTATTTCTTTAAATAAAAGACTTAACAGACTTTTGCTGAGTTGTGTCCCTTTCTGTGCTTCTTGCTTTTATAGGCATGTCAAAAATAACCCCCACATGTTTCTGGCTCATGTGTGTTCCTGGTGTGCACTGATGAAGGGGATGTTTTTTTACTGGGGTACCGTGATCTGATCAGTACTCATCAGTCTGTGAATCTGTGATGGTTGTTTTATATCCAGTGTGTATTTAACACACAGGAGCAGGAATGGGACATTTGTTTACACATACGGCCTACAGTATTTCATTTTTTTCATTTCAGTCATTTAGAGTGACACAAATGCCTTTACATCAACACTTTATATGATTATTATATCATAGATGTTTTAAACAACTCAGTGATACACTGACTGTCTTCTAGGTCTGCAGTGAATGGTTTGTGTTGTCTGTTGCAGCATCACTTGGCTTTAGTCTAGTGGTGATCCATGCACCTCCACCTCACAGACCTATTTTTTTAAACATAATTTGCAATATCATACACCAATAAAAATGTCAAATTGGGGTAACCTAACACACCACCTACACTGGGTGACTGTCTCCTACCTTATTTGACGGAGTTGCCAACCCTAAACTCAGCTCCAATCAGTTTCTCTGAGCAGCTGTCTCCTCTGTTGGTGATGACCACAGAGACCCCTCTGTAAATTCTCAGCAGATCAACTCCTTTCCACAGTGTGTCATGATAAGCAGTGTGTGCAGGAACCGAGGTGTCCTTGGGAACCTTGGTTACCATCTATGGCACTATAGAACATCAGACTCTTTTTCACAAAGAGTTACGTTGTGAGAAGCACAAGGAGGAAATATTGAGATAATCTGACGAGATACGTACATTATATTTTCATGTTTGTTTGGTGAGCGTACATACACATTATATACACTAATTTAGCCAACATTGATATGAAATCCAATCAGCAGTTTTAAATAACATATTTAGGGAAAGTACTCTGTTCAGAATTAAACATGCTAATGACATTTGTTATTTATATTAGAAGACTTTCCAAGTTATATTAACCCACTTTTTTCTGTGTGTTACAGAAATCATAAAATCTCATGTGTTATATCTTTGTGTGGATATGTTATAAATTAAAAACCAATTAAATGGACAACTGTAATGCAAAAAAACAATATGGAGAGACTAAAAATCTCATGTGCCAGTTTTCACACTTGATTTACATTAACATGCTGAACTGCAAAGCAAGCAAAACGGTTTATGAAAATAAACAAAACAATTTAAACAATAAACAGAAATATAATGTTGTGTCATATTCATATTTTGCCGTTCCTATGCAGTTTTTCTTTTGGATATCTGACATGTCATGACACAATGGATGAAAGGTGCTATGGAACTCCTCCCTAACAAACTATGTCAGCTCTATTAAATAATGCCATTTTGAATCATGAAGGGTTTCTGTGGACACAACCGAAGATCACTGTGTGACTGCATGTTTGAACCATCTTCTTGCCATTACATTGGTGACATACATGACAGTGCGCACATAATAGTAGACACATACTTGACAGTAAAGCATATTAGCACTTTAAGTCTTATAAGCACTTTCAACTATAAAGTCAAAGAAAAAGGGTAAGGCAAACTAAAAATATGTGTAAAGTTCTCTGGTTCAATTTCTTGATATCGTCAGAACATATATCAAAGCACTTGGATGGGTCCAGTGATTCCACCTAGGCTTTTCATGTGTTTTAACATCAGACCCCTTAATCAAGTAACATCCATATTAAAAGCACATTTAAAAGGACCTTACAATTATTGTAGTGTTTCCAGGATATCCTAATTGAAATGCTTTCCATTCAATTATGCAATCTATGAAAGTCAGACTTACTTTAGGGTGAATTCATTTTGATCAACTCACTATTTTCTTTTTGCACCTGTGGTATCTGATGAATTAAAGAGAATGGGTAACTCACAGAGATTCAAGGTTGCACATATTCTGAAAATCCAGCTGATGTGACTTTCTTTATTGTCTGTATGCTTCTTGTTGGAACAGTGTTCCGTTTTCATGCACCACGTTTATATATGTTACGGTTCATGTGTATTTACAATAAAAATGTACATTTCCAAGAACATAAATATATTTCTTGACTGACTATGACGGTGAATGTCTCTGTGTGTGTGTGTGTGTGTGTGTGTGTGTGTGTTTGTGTGTGTGTGTGTGTGTGTGTGTGTGTGTGTGTGTGTGTGTGTGTGTGTGTGTGTGTGTGTGTGTGTTTGTGTGTGTGAGTGTGTGTGTGTTTGTATTGGGGATTTTGGACCTCTGAAATAAAATTATTTCCTTATTGTACCCTTTGTGTTTATCTGATCAAAATAGCTAACTGATTATCTAGATACTCAGACAAATTGTTGTTGAGGTCCTTAAGCATGGCAGAACTTTGCTACTATTATCTCTTTTATTCACCACATGTCTCCTGTTTTTGAAAACCATATTTACAAGCAATCTAGATAGTGGCCTAGAATTTCCTCAATTAAGAAGGACTTGTTAATGGATAATATCTGGCTGATGGAGTAACATAGGTCAGAAGGCGTCTAAGCCATATGACACATCAATACTTCTCCAGAGGAAAACAGTTCTCCATCACCTATGAAAAGAAGCAGACCATGTCTATTAAGTCCATGCTGAGACAATTTATGTTTTTAATTTCTTCTTAATGTACAAAGTACTCCTAGTAATGGCGAAACAAAATCAACTACATTGAACAACAACTGAAATATTCGGAAGTGGTTATTTATGGAGTGTTTATTTATGGTTATTATAGGAGTTTTACCAGGATAAATCAGTGCTCAAGCTCAGTGTGCATGTTTGTGTGCATATGTGTTTGTGTATGCGTGTGTGAGAGACAGATAACTTTGAAAATCCAACCTTTAAATATTCTCTCCATATTTCCACATTACATCACATGTTAGTTGATGAGTTTTGTATTCACAGTGTAGCATTTTGCCAGAATGGATGCTATTCAGTTTAATAGTGAAAGGTTAACCCAGGGACCCTTCCCAGCAGGGGTTGAGGGGATCACAGAACACCTGAAAGAGTTACATACTTGTGAGCAATAGGTTATTATTGTCAGAAGTACTAACATAAACTCACACACCATGGTAAAGAGAAACATTAATAAATGTTCTTCACTTTCCTTTCCATTTGTTTTGGATCATTATTGGAATTCAGCTGGTGTTACAAAGTGAAGTTTAAGCATAAACTGCCAGCAAATAACAACACCTATTTTAGACACTGTAAAATCTCCCACACTATATTTCGGGTGAATATTTGTATGTGTGTGTGTGTGTGTGTGTGTGTGTGTGTGTGTGTGTGTGTGTGTGTGTGTGTGTGTGTGTGTGTGTGTGTGTGTGTGTGTGTGTCTGTATTTGGGCTTTTAGACAACATCAAAATAAAAATGGTTTCCTTATTGTACCCTTTGTATTTATCTTATCAGAGTAGCTGACTGAATAGCTAGATACAAGGTCAAACTGCTGCTGAGGCATGGCAGAACGTGACTTATATTATCTCTTTGATGAACTGTATAATTCTTGTTTTTGACAACCGTATTTTCAAGAATTTCCTCAATTAACAAGGAGTTGTAGATAACTACTGGCTGATGGGGTTTAAATAGGTCTGAAAGTTTCTAAGCCATACAACACTTTAAACCTTCTTCAGAGAAACACAAGTCTCCAACGCCTATCAAAAGAAAGAGACCATGTCAAGGTAAGAGGGAAATTACTTCCATTATGTCCATGCAGAGACAATCTATGTTTTAATTCCATTTAAATGTACAAGGCACTCCAGAGTAAAAACTAAATAAACAACGACAACAACATTCTGAAGTTGACGGTTCACGGAAGTGTTCATTTGAGTGAGTTTTACCCGGAAAAATCAGGCCTCAATCTCAGTGTGTGTATTTGTGTTTGTGTGTGTGTGTGTTTTTGTCTGTGTTTGTGAGTCTGCTTGTGTATGTGTGTGTGTGTGTGTGTGTGTGTGTGTGTGTGTGTGTGTGTGTGTGTGTGTGTGTGTGTGTGTGTGTGGAAAAAAAGAGAGAGCGAGAGAGAGAGAGAGAGAGAGAGAGAGCACTTTGAAAAAACCCAGCTTTGAAATTTTCTCCATACTTCCATGACATCACATGTAGTAAATAGTTGTTGAGTTTTGTTTTAACAGTGTAGCACTTTGTCAGGGATCATTTTCCAATGGATAATATTTAGTTTAATAACATAGCCATTTATTTTGTGTTTTTTCTTTTTGTTTAGTTCAATCAGTCTTCAGGGCCCTGTTCGGCGTACGACTGAAGCTAAGATAATTAATTTAGCTCGCAACTGGAGATTAACTAGCTCGCTAAATGAGAACAGGCCAAACCGGTCTGGCGACGGGCGCTAATTTATTTTAACCTCAAGTTAATTTATCTCGTCAGCTAAATTGCGCGTGCACGTCTTGCTTCAAAAGGCAAGAAAGGTCGATCCCCAAAACCATGATTTTTTTGAAAGGTATAATGGTCTAAACTCAAAGAAAAAGACTATTTTTTTTTCTCCGATAACGCAGGATATGATCATGAACGCGTTATGAAGAATTCAAGACCATAATCATGTCAAAATTCAACACTCCCGTGGCTACCACAGCAATAAAAGAAACTGTCTATAAGAGCTATAATACGTGACATCTTCTCCCCTATACAATATGGTACTATGGTGCAGCGGGTTAAGCGTCTGGTTTGCATGCTGTAGATCACTGGTTCGACTCCCCTCACCCTTGTAAGAATTGTAGTTTTAAATCGCTTTGAATAAAACCGTCTGCTAAATTACTAAATGTGAATGTATTAATAAGAGATTCAATACATTTAAGCAATGAAAAGAAATTGTGTCTATTTCTCTCTTCTTATCATGCACCCACCTCCACCACCATTCACTACCGCACAAACACTAGACACGTTTCCAAAACTAAACGTTTGCAATGATGTAAGTTAAAGTAGGTAAAACAACTTTAGCCAATATCTATTTGGGTTATGTGCTCAAATTTCCTGGGATCAAAGAAAACGTTAGTATTTTTAGTTTGCACATGAATACTTACGTTTACATGAAAGTTATTTCGGGTTTATCAACTGTATGTCTCAACTGTACTATCTACCACTGTCATATAATTATGAGTGCTTTGTTCTCCGCATCGCCGACATTACAAAAATGAAGGCTACCACTGGCAAGAAAGTGATGACATTCAATGTTTGACGGTGGTGTAGCCTATGCAATAAATGACTCGAGAAGGTCTTCTAAATTAATTATTCCTTGTCGGGTGGATCGGTAGCGCTCATACAAGAACTCATCATTATGGAAAAATGGATCTTCTTGGCGATCGCAAAGAACTCTTCCTACGCTAATCAAACTGACTCCTTGTCAATGGGATCCCTCCTTTTGGCGTGGGTATGGCAAGTTTAGCCAGCTAAACTTTGCTTAGCCTGCCCTGGAGCAGGCTAAGGCTAAGCGATTAATTACCATGGAAATTGAGCAAAAGTTGCTTCGCCGAATCCGCTAAAGTGGTGTTGTCTTTTTTTAGCCTGGAGTTTAGCTCGCTAAACCGCTTAGCGAGTGACGCCGAATAGTACCCAGGTCTGTGGCTCAGACTTCAATTATGAGGGCATCATATATTAAACTGTATGTGAAAGAAAGAAAGGGAGAGACTGATTTCCATTCCAGAGAATATGTCCCATGCAATGACTGCTAAAATATATATTTTTTCTAACCAGAATGGGGACACTTTTCCTGACTATCTTCCTTGGTTTGTCAGGATTTACAGTTATGGCGCTACCTCAAGGTAAACAATAACAAAATGTGATTGTTTATTTGATAAACTGTGATAGGTTAACACACTGTCTGTCATGATAACAAACAAATCATTGTTTTATCAAATTTGTGTGACTGGAATAGGAAAATTATTGAAAAGTTGCAAAAAATATATATGTTTGAGGAACCTTACGATCTCTGTTCAGCTCAATGTCATGTCAAGTTTAAGTTCCCCCTTCAGCTCTCCTGACAGTCATGTTGTCTTGATTATCTCTTAGGCTTCGATTACATTGCCTGGGAAAAGTGACCCAATTCCGTTGTTTGGCTCACATGTGGCACATAACGAATTTTAATGACTTGTATTGTTACTTTCACAAGCAATAAGGGCTCTCATCTTCTCCTCTTCTTCTCTGCCTTAAATTATGACCACTATTTTGCAGACCTCTGAAGACGCTTATTAATTAGTTTGCATCTATTGCTGTGCCAGCTGGTTGTTTACCTTCGTTTCAGTACCAAACTTGTACGTATGTGGGTTGTTTTAAGTGTTAAGGAAGTGTAAACACAGGAATCGGATATGGGTCAGTTTTAAAAGTAGATGCAAACAGGTGGTCAAAACAAATTGGATCTAGACAGTGATTCAGAACTGGGCATTAAGACCTGCAGTGTAAACACAGCCTTATAGAAACAGACCTAACAGGCACAGCATTAGTCCCAATCATCAGACTCATTGTCTCTGTCACTTATCTATTCTGTTAGTCAGTAATGACACATAATAAAAACAGGGCAATGTCAAATTATACTTAGCATTTATTATTTTATGTAATACACATTTAAACAGCAGTGAGGAGTTCTGAAATTCTAACTAGAAATCTAACTACCCTACAGGCATGCAGAAACCTCACTCATATCTTTTGGCAATATAGTTAATGATGTTGGGCTGTGAAAGCTTTGATTATGCTTTTGTGCGGTGGTCTGACCCAGACAACAGAACTGCATAGCGCATACCCTAGGCAGCTAGTTGGAATGAAAAGTGTGTTTATGTCCTTCACATGACCATACACCATGAAAATGAATCAGAAGATGTTATAGTACAAGTTGCTTATAAAACCATGCTTCAACAAATAGCAGATTGTTGCATGGCAAAATGCTGCATTTCTTCACACAGATTTACAAAGAAAATAAAATAAGATATGCTGTTCTTGTTCAAGTCATAATTGATGTGCTAAACATTTCTTTACAGCTAGAAATTTAGCATTGTATGGAAAGGCCACCCAGTCAGACCTGATTGAAAGCCCCTCATCAGGGTACAGTGATGCCCACAATGCCATAGACGGAAATCGTGACCCACATTTTCATCATGGATCTTGCACTGCTACTGATGCACAGACTAATCCCTGGTGGAGGGTTGATCTACTGAGGCAGTACACTATTACTTCAGTGGCCATCACCAACAGAGGAGACGCCGCCCCTGAGGGAATCAACGGAGCTGAGATTCACATTGGCAGCTCCCTGCTGGACAATGGCAATCACAATCGACTGTAAGATTCTCATTTTCTCTAGATGTTAACTGATTGAAAATGACTGGGTAGAAAGTTTTAGAATTTCTAATGTATAGGCCCACGGTCAGAGATGGGCAAAAATACATCAAAATGTATTTTGATACAAAATACAAAAAAAACCTTCAAATAAATGTATCAAAATAAAATACAAAATACTGTTGCCAGAAAATGTAACAAAATACAATACATGTATTTTGTATTTTTAAAATACAGGAAATACTTTTTCAGAATTTTCAGTTTTCTCTCAATTTGGTATAGCAGAACATTCAGGTTTGGGCTATTCAGTGGCGTAACGTAGTTATGACGGGCCCAGGTGCAGGCTATTATGACGGGCCCTTGTCAGTGTTGTAAGGCAGTGGTTCCCAAACATTTGAGTCCCGTATCCGTTTTTTCATGTTTGTAACCGCCGCCACCACGCCCCTGCCCCCGCACACATATTCCGCCTATTACACCTGTCAGTGTAATTTTTTCGCTGAATATAGGTATACATCAGTATTTTTGGCAATGTGACTAGGCTATTCAGACTATTTAGATTGACATGAATATGTCTATGGGCCCTTGCTACGGGGCTATAATGTACACAAAGCGAACGAACCCAGTAAAAAAGGAAGAACAGTCACAGAATGTCAGTGTAACTAAGCAAATCTATTAAAAGACAACAACTTGATTGATTTTGTATATTGGGCTCTCATTGCAATCTCTATGGCTTCAGGGAGGGCTATCCCCACCATGCTTTCGTCATACGTAATTGCGTATAAGGACATAATACGGCTTTGATTAAGTCACATTCTGTCAAGATGGCTAACGTTCAGTGCAACAACTCGATTCGCTCTTTGAAAGAACCTCCTTTTAGTCGGTGTACTAATGAAGATAAAGCCCTGTTTTGTGAAAAAAATGGATTTAACATGAGAGTCAATGAGAGAGATCTGGGGTGATTTCCTTTTCGCCCCAAAAAGGGGCGGGCCATAAGAAGCACCACTTTTGGCAAATTGACTGATGCCTGATTCGACAATGACATTCAGAGGCAGATCAGATGGTCTAGTGGTAGAATCCGACAGAAAAAAATCTCCATCTGCCTAAACACTGGAGAAAGTATTTTGAGTATTTTAAATACAAAATGACTCCACTCTAAAGTATTTTGTTACAAATTACATTCGATTTTTTATCGGCCCTATCAAATATAAATTACAAAATACTCAAAAGTAAATTAACTAGTATTTCAAATACAAGTAATTGAAATACTGCCCATCTCTGCCCACGGTTAATTTCAATGAGCAGCTGCAAATGTAAAAACTGTTTATTATCTTATCGTAGTGACAAAAGAAAGTGATAATGAATATTTTTGTACCCTAAACCATTCCTCAAACTATATGTTCATTTTTGACTTCACTTTCAGGGCAGGGGTTATATCCTCTATCCCAGCTGGAAGAACCCTCACCTTCAACTGGGATAAAGGGGTGGAGGGCCGTTATGTTAATGTTTTTTTGCCTGGAAACAACAAGAATTTGTCACTTTGTGAGGTGGAGGTGTATGGCTATCCAGCACCAAATGGTAAGCATTGTCCTTGTAAATATAGCACACGGTTCACAACATGAAATATTTAGGTTTTTATTTAATTTAGAATAGAAGTATGTAAATATTGAACCAACTTTGCACATGCCTTTGTTAAGACTGAAAAGCTTTAGAACAATTAAAATGAATTTAAAATATAGACATTATCTTTTCAGTATCCCCAGACTTGATCCGATTTTTCGGTAAATGAAATGGAATCTTAGAATCTTAGAAAATGTCTTGTTTAAGATCAAGAGGCATTTTACTTTCTGTCAACTAAACACGTACAGTATACTTATCTGCACGTGGTCAAAGCTGTCCGAAAAATAAGCTTAATAAATCTGATGTGATGTAAATACAGGGGCAGTAGACGAGAGATGAGGAACCTGGTTAAAAACAATTTAATTGCCAAAAAACATACTCAACCACTTCAGACAGGACATGGTTCTTAACTGTACATAATTGTTTGTCTAGTTGTTTATCTGTCATTGTTCTTTCATTGTCTCCATGCAGGTGAGAATGTGGCTTTAAGAGGGAAAGCAACTCAGTCAGACCTTCATAGCTATGGATTTGCATACAATGCCATTGATGGGAATCGTGACGGAATATGGGGCCATGGTTCCTGTACTCACACAGACGCTCATGTCAACCCTTGGTGGAGGGTGGATCTGCTCCAAAAATATAAAGTCTTCTCTGTGATAATTACCAACAGGAAGGATGGTACTCCCAGTAGACTGAATGGAGCTGAAATCAGAATTGGAAATTCTTTGGACAACAATGGCATCAACAACCCCAGGTAAGAATTGGTACCTCCATTTTTGGGTATATGTGACATCAACACCATGTTGACACCAAAGTAGCTCTGAGTCGACATGCTGTTCTTTTTATTGCTGTCCTTGGCATGCATTATTTTTGTAATAACTGCACCCTATGCCATCCGTTACTATACAAAACCTCTGACAGGACTAGACTATTTGGAATACTTACTAAAACAATGAAATAATGGTAGTTCATGCTCAAGTGCCCTGTATTAATGTGAGTTTTTTTTTACTATATCCTTTTCAGGTGTGCCGTAATCTCCTCTATTCCTGCTGGTTTTTCCGAGACCTTTGAGTGTAATGGAATGGAGGGACGCTATGTTACCGTGATAATTCCAGGACGTGCAGAGTATCTTATACTCTGTGAGGTGGAAGTGTATGGATCAATGCTGGACTAAAGCCCATGGAAAAAGCGATGGATAGCTTACACTACTCTCAAATCACAGACACATGTATTGTTCTGGTGAATATGTCTAGCATTTATAAAAAAATGTTTGTGAAAGCTTTTCTTACATCCTCGTTGGGTGGTCTGATCGATTCACAGAACTAGTTCACAACCTGGATTGCAAGCAGGAACGACAGGTGTGTGTATCTGTCCTTCACATGACCATATGAGCCTACCTTAAAAATTAATTTGAAGATGATAACAGTTCTAGTTACCTATAAAAACATGCCTAAAATAGTGGTTAATGGATGCATCCTGTTGATTTAATTCAACGCTGAAATCAATGACAAAATGTATTACAAGAGAAAGTTCACTTCTAGAACGCTCACTTCAAGTGGAGGTAGACATTATAAAATTCAATTTGTCAACTGTCCAGAGTTTTTGATTGAAGTGAATCTTTTGTTGCTAGCTGCCTGGTACTTCTTGTATTCTACTAGTAGTTTCAGGCCTACCCTTGGGAAGATGAGTCTTCTGAATGGTAACTCTCACTTTTTCCCTCAGTTGGTCATGTCGACTGTGTCCCTTCCTACTGAGAGTCTGAGCTCTGTTCCTTTCAAGAAGTGTGTAGTTAAGTTAGGAACCGTTCTGCAAAAATAATAAGAACTGTCCTTTCTGCAAAGTTTACCTCACATCCGGTGGGGCCAGCAGATGACGACAAAGAGCAGGTTTCAGTTCCCTAACTTCTAGAAATCCACCTGTGGCCCACATCCCTTGCATCACCTGTAAACAAACCAGTAGCAGAGTGTTTATTTAAGCTGGCTAACAACTTCAGTCTGAGGTTAGCATTGATTACCTGTGTCCATGTCAAAGAGTGTGACTGTTGAGCTCCTAATAGGTCTGCATTGTAAATTTGTAGTAATCTTCAGTGTCTTATATTCTCCTGTGAGACTCTCAGTTTGAGTGCTGATGAATTTGTTTTTGGTTAAACATTTTGTGTGAAATATCTTTGCTGTGTGTTGGAATATCTTTTTCTATTGGAAAACTGCTGCCTAATCCTTTTAATAAAAGAGTAAACAGACTTTTGCCTGACTTGTGTGGCTTTCTGTGCTTCTTGCTCTGAAATGTTAACCCTTGCCTGTGTGTTCATTTTCAAAGGCTGACACAAATCTGGAAACTGGCGTTTGTTTACTTTTATAGGCATTACAAAATTAACCCTTTTTTAACACACACGAACAGGAATGGGACATTTGTTTACGCCTACAGTATATATTTTTTATTTCAATCATTTAGAGCACATGTGTCAAACTCAAGGCCCGGGGGCCTGATCAGGCCCGGCAAGCCATTTAATCTGGCCCGTCAGCTTCTCAGAATGTTGCAAAAAGTTCCATTGATTTGAATGAGCAACGGTGAAATTTTATTTGGCTCACCTAATTTTCCCTCAGGATTAATAAAGTATCCATCTATCTCCTATTAATCTATCTATCAGAGGTTGTCTGCCGCGGCCGCTGGTTTGTCGAACGCACCACAAATACTGCAAGTCCCACAATGCACTGTTGGTAGCATACGTCAATTTAGGGAGCGCTTGCCCCACTGTCCGGCCCTCGACTTACACCCATTTTTATTTTGGCCCTCTGTGTATTTGAGTTTGACACCCCGGATTTAGAGTGACACAAATTTTACGGTTTGAATGATTTAAGCCTCTACATCATGAACCCTTTATATGATTATTCAGCGATTTTTACATAATAGATTTCAGACATCTCAGTGATCCACTGACTGTCTTCTAGGTCTGCATAGGATGATTTGTGTTGTCTGTTGCAGCATCGATGGGCTTCAGTCTAGTGGTGATCCATGCACCTCCACCTCACAAACCTATATTTATACACAATTTGCAATACCATGCATCCCACAACAATGTCAAACTGGGTGGTAACCTAACACACCATCTACACCGGGTTAATGTCTCCTACCTTTTTTGACGCAGTTGCCAACCCCAAACTCAGTTCCATTCAGTCCACTCTGTATTTCTGCAGCAGATCAACTCCCCACCTGAGGTGTCCGTGGGAATCTCGGTTACCATCGATGGCATGATGGATGTGTCATAAAGCTAAATTTGGATCACCCATCAAACCAATACAATATAAACAATACAAACTCATATAATGTTTTGTCATATTCATATTTTGTAGTTTCTATGCAGTTCCTTTGGATATCTGACATGTTATGACTCACTGGAAGAAAGGTTCATTGGAACTCCTCTCTAATCCGGCCTGATTTACTAACAGGATTGCGCCCATTTCTGGCTTAAAATAGCGGTCGTAAACATAAAACGGTATTTACTAAGGGGGCGCATTTGAGTAGAGCCGCATATTAACGCTTTGAGGGTGTGTACCTGCAAACAGGTGGGATGGCACAAAAACGTGGTTGGTAACCAGGGCGTGAAGCGCTATTTAATGGGAGGAGTGCGCCTAATGATGAACTGCGTGGTATTTACTAAACTGCCCGGCGAGCGCACATCTCTGATTTGCGGGCTAATTCTCCGCCTCATAAAAGCACGTCTTAACCAGGAAGCGCATTTCCATTGAGTCTGAAAACGTTGATATGGTAGCAGTTATAAGAGCAAGGCGAAGAAAGAAGACAGAGACAGCGCACAGAAATATTTTTTTCAACTCATTTTCAGTTAAGCGAACCATAAATCATTAGACGGTACAGGTTAACCAGCCACGCAATACTTCAATTACTGGACCAGATCAGAGACGACATCGAACCCTCCACCCGGTGATCACATTCCATTCCATCAGTTGTTAAACTAAGGACAACATTACAAATATTGGCATCGGATCATTTCAAACAGTTATAGCATCAGCAGTTGGTATATCTCAGCCTTCACTCAGCCAAATATTCACCCAGGTGCTCGATGCATTGCTACGGCGCAATGGTCAATATACATTTCCCCACTACAATAGCTGAAATTAAACTTTCCGAACGTAATTGGAGCCATGTATCGCACCCACATGCAAACAGTCCCACCTTCAATCCACGAACACGTTTACCGAAACAGAAAGCACACATATTCAATGAATGTCCAGGTCATATGTGATGCCAACATGACCATTACTTACGTGGTAGTGGTCTGTCCATGACAGTTTTATCTTCCGGAATAGTGCCATCTATCCATGATTGAGCAACGGTGATTTTGGAGAGGCCTGGCTACTTGGTAAATGTATTTGTTTCAGTGGGGATATATTGTAGTGAACCCATGTCCCTTGTAGAACGTATAAATCTCGCCATGTACACATCTTTATTGTTATAATAGACAGTTTATGCATTAATGCCACCAATAGCATATTATTTACAGGCAATTTCTCCCGTCTTTTAACTGTGCGCTAAATAAAGATTGCCCAGCGCGGATCTGGCTTGATAAATATCACGGAAAATGCGGGGAAACACCGTGCGTTAATGTGCGCCTGGCAAAGGCGCAGATTAAGCTTTGGTCGCAAATCAATGTTAGTAAATCAGGCCCTTTAAAGGGCGGTGTAAGCACAGATTGCCCAGCGCAGATCTGGTTTGATAAATACCACGGAAAATGCGCAAAAACACAGTACGTTAATGTGCGACCGCAGATTAAGCAGCGGTCGCAATCTTAGTAAATCAGGCCCTAACAAACTATGTCAGCTGTATGAAATAATGCTATTTTGAATCATGAAGGGTTTCTGTGGACACAACCGAAGATCACTGTGTGACTGCATGTATGAACCATCTTGAACCAACATGCGCACATAACAGCAGACACATACTTGAAAGTAAAACATATTAGCACTTTTAAGTCTTATAAGCACTATCAATTTTCAAGTCAAAGGAAAAGGGCAGAGCAAACAAAAAGCATGTGTAGAAAGAGTTCTCTGGTGTGTATATTGGGGATTTCTTTCCTTATTGTACCCTCTGTGTTAATCTGATCAAAATAGCCAACTTGTTATTTAGATACAAGGTCAAATTGTTGTTGAGGTCCTTAAGCATGGCAGAACTTTGCTACTATTATCTATTTTATGTCAACCATATTTACAAGCAATCTAGATTATGGCCTAGAATTTCCTCAATTAAGAAGGACTTGTTAATGGATGATTACTGGCTGATGGAGTAACATAGGTCAGAAGGCGGCTAAGCCATGACACATCAATACTTCTCCAGAGGAAAACAAATCTCCAACACCTATGAAATAAACCATGTCTATTATGTACATGCTGACATTTTAAGGTACAAAGTACTTCACAGTAATGCAAAAAAATGAACATTATTGAAATATATTCTGGAGTAGGCAGTTCTAAGTGTTTATAGTTATTATTGGAGTTTTTCCAGGAAAAATTAGTCATCGAGCTTAGTGCGTGCATTCGTGTGGGTTTGTCTGTGTGTGTTTATGTGTGTGATTGAGTGTGTGTGTGTGTGTGTGTGTGTGTGTGTGTCTGTCTGTTTGTGTATGTATGTGTGTGTGTGAGAAAGAGAGAAAGAGAAAGAGTGAGAGAGAGAACTTGAAGAATCCCAGCTTTGAATATATTGTCTATGTCTGTGTGTGTGTGTGTTTGTGTGTGTGTGTGTGTGTGTGTGTATGTGTGTGTGTGTGTGTGAGTGTGTGAGTGTGTGTGTGTGTGTGTGTTTGTGTGTGTGTGCACGTGTGTTTGTGTATGTGTGTGTAAGAGAAATGTGAAAATCCTATCTTTTAAATACACCCAAAGCAGGGAAAGAGTTTGACCTCATCCTTACTCGGAACTGCACTACGGACAACTTAATGGTAACCCCTCTGCATGTCGCAGACCACTTCTTCATTCACTTCGATGTTCGGCTTGAACCCTCTGTCCTCCCTCCGATGGTCTCGTTCCGCTCTCTCCCATCCACTTTTCCTCTCTGGTCTCTTCTGCTCTTCCACCTCTATCCACTTTCTCCTCACTAGGTGTCAATGATACCACAGTGTCTCTCTGCTCCACTCTGAGCTCATGCCTGGACAGTTTATGTCCACTTTCCACCAGACCTGCTCTATCTACCCGGTTTCATGCGTGGCTGAGTGACACCCTCCGAACGCAGCGTTCTAATCTCAGAGCAGCTGAGAGAAAGTGGCACAAATCTGCAGCACCGGACGATCTTGCAAGCTACTAGACACTTCTGGCCACTTTCTTAACCAGCATCACTCCTGCTAAGAAGACTTTCTTCAAAGACAAGATCAACGGTGCAACTGACGAGCGGAAACTATTCTTCACCTTCAAACCTCTAATAACCTCATTGCTGATAATTTTGCTTCTTTTTTCACAGAGAAAGTGGCAGCCATCGGGAAACTACTCAACCAACTGTCCCCCACCCCTAAGGGGGCAACCGTCAATGGCTCATCTTTTCCTTCTTTGATCCCTCTCACTGAGAGTGAGGTCTCCAAAAGGACCCCATCCCTTCTAGCCATATCCCCTGCCGTCTTACCAGCAATAACACAGGTGATTAATGCTTCATTTAATTCTGGAATATTTCCTTCTTCATTCAAATTGGCTCGGGTAACACCCCTGCTCAAGAAGCCTTCTCTCAATCACACCCAGGTGGAAAACTATCGACCGGTCTCACTTGTCACGCTCCTATCTGAAACCATTGAGAGGGCAGTTCCAAACAGATCACAGAGTTCCTGTCAAGGACCAATCTCCTCGATCCACACCAGTCTGGATTCAAAAGCGGTCACTCCACATAAACAGCCCTTTTGACTGTGACAGAAGCCTTAAAAACAGCTAGAGCAGCAGTGCAATCCTCAGCTCTTGTCCTGCTTGACAGCTGCATTTGATACAGTCAACCACCGCATCCTTCTGTCCATACTGTCCAGTATGGGCATTTCTGGCAAGGCTCACTCCTGGTTTGAATCATACCTCACTGGGCGCTCGTTCAATGTGTCATGGCAAGGTCAGTTTTCTGTACCTCACCGCCTCACCACAGTGGTGCCCCAAGGCTCGGTGATGG
>NC_137917.1:10091758-10254258 GCF_963457725.1 Sprattus sprattus | reverse complement strand
TTTATCTCCTTTTTTCAATATTTTCACTCTCTTTTTCTCTTTCACTCTTGTTCACTCTTCTTTCCTTCTTCCACTCTTCTTTCCTTCTTTCACTTTTCTTTCATTTCTTCACTCTCCTTTCTTCTTTCCTTGTTTCACTCTTCTTGCCTTTCTTCTTTCCTTCTTCAACTATGATTTCCTTCTTTCACTCTTCTTTCTTTTCTTCTTCCACTCTTCTTTCCTTTCCTCACTCTTCTTTCTTTTCTTCTTTCCTTCTTTCACTCTTCTTTCCTTCTTCCCCTCTTCTCTCCTTTCTTCACTCTTCTTTCCTTCTTCCACTCTTCTTTCCTTTCTTCTTTCCTTCTTTCACTCTTCTTTCTTTTCTTCTTCCTTTCCTAACTTTTGCATTTCATGCACTGGTATTTCCTTCAGGAAATGCATTTTCTAGTTATTTTATGTAATACACATTTAAAGCAGCAGTGAGGAGTTCTGAAAATCTAACTGGAAATCTAACTGCCTAACAGGCATGCAGAAACCTCACTCATATCTTTTGGCGATATAGTTAATGATGTTGGGCTGTGAAAGCTTTGTTTGTGCTTTTGTGCGGTGGTCTGACCCGGACGACAGAACTGCATAGTGCATACCCTATGCAGCTAGTTGGATTGACAATGTGTTTGTCCTTCACATGACCATACACCATGAAAATGAATCAGAAGATGATACTAGTACAAGTTGCTTATAAAACCATGCTTCAACAAATAGCAGATTGTTGCATGGCAAAATACTGCATTTCTGCACACAGATTTACAAAGAAAAGAAAAGAAGATACGCTGTTCTTGTTCAAGTCATATTGATGTGAAAAATATTTCTTTACAGCCAGAAATTTAGCATTGTATGGAAAGGCCACCCAGTCAGACCTGATTGAAAGCCCCTCATCGGGGCACAGTGATGCCCACAATGCCATAGACGGAAATCGTGACCCTCATTTTCATCATGGATCTTGCACTGCCACTGATGCACAGACTAATCCCTGGTGGAGGGTTGATCTACTGAGGCAGTACATTATTACTTCAGTGGCCATCACCAACAGAGGAGACGCCGCCCCTGAGGGAATCAACGGAGCTGAGATTCACATTGGCAGCTCCCTGCTGGACAATGGCAATCACAATCGACTGTAAGATCCTCATTTTCTCTAGATGTTAACTGGTTGAAAATGACTGGGTAGAAGGTTTAAGAATTTCTAATGCATAGGCCCACGGTTCATTTCAATGAGCAGCTGCAAATGTAAAAACTGTTTATTATCTTATCGTACTGAGAAAAGAAAGCGATAATGAATATTTTTGTACCCTAAACCATTCCTCAAACTATATGTTCATTTTTGACTTCACTTTCAGGGCAGGGGTTATATCCTCTATCCCAGCTGGAAGAACCCTCACCTTCAACTGGGATAAAGGGGTGGAGGGCCGTTATGTTAATGTTTTTTTGCCTGGAAACAACAAGAATTTGACACTTTGTGAGGTGGAGGTGTATGGCTATCCAGCACCAAATGGTAAGCATTGTCCTTGTAAATATAGCACACGGTTCACAACATGAAATATTTAGGTTTTTATTTAATTTAGAATAGAAGTATGTAAAAAATGTACAATATTGAACCAATTTTGCACATGTCTTTGTCAAGACTGAAAAGCATTAGAACAATTAAAATTAATTTAAAATATAGACATTATTTTTACATAGACACAGATTTTTCGGCAACTGAAATGGAAGACGAATCTTAGAAAATGTCTTGTTTAAGCAGTATTTTACTTCCTGTCAACTAAACACATACAGTATACTCTTCTGCACATGGTCAAAGCTGTCCAGAAAACAAGCTTAGCTTATCTGATGTGGTGCAATTATAGGAGTAGTAGATAAGAGATGAGTAACAATTGAATTGAATTGAAAACAATTGAATTGCAAAAACACATATTCAACCACTTCAGACAGGACATGGTTCTTAACTGTACATTATTGTTAGCCTAGTTGCTCATTTGTCATTGTTCTTTCATTGTCTCCATGCAGGTGAGAATGTGGCTTTAAGAGGGAAAGCAACTCAGTCATACCTTTATAGCTATGGATTTGCATACAATGCCATTGATGGGAATCGTGACGGAATATGGGGCCATGGTTCCTGTACTCACACAAACGCTCATGTCAACCCTTGGTGGAGAGTGGATTTGCTCCAAAAATATAAAGTCTTCTCTGTGATAATAACCAACTCTGTGGATGCTGCTCCCAGTAGACTGAATGGAGCTGAAATCAGAATTGGAAATTCTTTGAACAACAATGGCATCAACAACCCCAGGTAAAAATTAGTGTCTCTTTTTTTGAATGTATATGACACCAACACCATGTTGACACCAAAGTAGCTCTGAATTGACATTCTGTTCTTTGTATTGTTGACCTTGGCATGCATTATTTTTCTAATAACTGAACACTATGCCATGCGTGAGTTATTTTACGTAAACTATATGCTTTTTAGGTGTGCCAGAATCTCCTCTATTCCTGCTGGGTTTTCTGAGACCTTTGAGTGTTATGGGATGGAGGGACGCTATGTTACCGTGGTGATTCCTGGACGTGCAGAGTATCTTATACTCTGTGAAGTGGAGGTATATGGATCACCGCTGGACTAAATCCTAGGGAAACAGCGCATAGGATGGATATCTTAAACAGCGATGAATAGCATGAACTATTCTGAAAACACAGCAAATGTATTGTTGTTATATATGTCATGGGCAACACTTTCATTTCTAAAAATGGAATCTGTTCATATTACTGGCAATACAGAATTACTGGTACGCTAACAGAGATAATATTTAGATATGATTAGCTGTTGGAACAAATCAACCATTTTTCACAATGAGTGCAATTGCACTAATATTGCACGAATATATTGTTGGAGTTGCCACCAGTTTAAACCAGTTTGCCCTGGGTTGTTAAAGGTTTGTCGAAAACTAACTACCTAGCCTAGCATGCTAACTCATTTATTTTGGTGATTTAGTTGGCATGTTGTGCTGTGAAGGCTTTTCATACATTTCATTGGGTGGTCCGACCTGAATCACAGAACTAGTTCATAGCCTGGATTGCTAGCAGGAACAACGGGTGTGTGTATCTGTCATTCTCAAGACAATATGAGCCTACCTTAAAATGAATCTGAAGATGATAAATGTTCTAGTTACCTATAAAAACATGCCTAAATTGATGCATACTGTTGATTTAATTCATCGCTGAAATCAATAACAAAATGTTTTACAAGAGAACAGAGATCTGTTTTCTCACTAGACACGCCACTGCAGCAATGTTTGTAGTGTGAAAGATATATGTAGGACAGTTGTTGTTTCCAAACTTCTAGGAAGCTCCCTTCAAGTGGATGTAAACATTATACATCTAAATTTGTCAGGGACCCGAGTGTTTGATTGAAGTGAACTTTTACCTAACCTTTACCTTAGGTGTCATACTGCACCTTTCGTTGCCAGCTGCACTGTACTTCTTGGATTCTACTAACTAGTAGTTTCAGGCCTGCCTTTGGGAAGATGAGTCGTCTGAATGGTGACTCACTTTTTTCCTCAGTTTGTCATATCGATTCGTTCCCTTCCTACTGGGAGTCTGAGCTCTGTCCCTTTCAAGTAGTGTGTAGAAAAGATATGAACTCTTCTGCAAAAATAATAACAATAACAGCAGCTCCTTCAGTAAAGTTGACCTCACATCCGGTGGGGCCACCAGATAGCGCTAAAGAGCAGGTTTCAGTTCCCTAGCTTCTAGAAATCCACCTGTGGCCCACATCCCTTGCATAACCTGTAAACAAACCAGTAGTGGAGTGTTTATTTAAGCTGGCTAACAACTTCAGTCTGCGGTTAGCATTGATTACCTGTGTCCATGTGACAGAGTGGGACTGTTGAGTTCCTAATGTGTCTGCATTGAAAGTTTGTAGGAATCTTCAGTCTCTTATATTCTCCTCTGATACTCAGTTTGAGTGCTGATGAAATTTTAGTTTTTGGTTTAACCTTTTGTGTTAAAGTTCTTTGCTGTGTGTTGGAATATCTTTGGATTGGGACACTGCTGCCTTATTCTTTTAATAAAAGACTAAACAGACTTTTGCTGACTTCTGCCCCTTTTCTGTGCTTCTTGCTCTGAAATGTAAACCCCTGCCTGTGTGTTGATTTTCAAATGCTGACAAGAATTCTGGAAACTGGCAGTCGGATACTTTTATAGGCATTACTAAAATAATCACCACATCTTTCTGGCACAGGGGTGTTCCTGGTGTGCACTGATGAAGGGGATGGTTTTTACTGGTGGACCATAATCTGATCAGTACCCATCAGTCAGTGAATGTGACGTCTGTTTTATATTCAGTCTGTAGTTAACACACAGGAGCAGGAATGGGACATTTGTTTACACATACAGCTTACAGTATTGATTATTTTTTCATTTCAGTCATTTAGAGTGACACAAATGTTACAATTTGAATGATTTAAGCCTTTACATCAACACTTTATATGATTATTATATCATAGATGTTTTAAACAATTCAGTGATCCAATGACTGTCTTCCAGGTCTGCAGTGGTTGATTTGTGTTGTCTGTTGCAGCATCACTTGGCTTTAGTCTAGTGGTGATCCATGCACCTCCACCTCACAGACCTATTTATACACAATTTGCAATATCATGCACTCTGCAAAAATGGCAATTTGGGTGGTAACCTAACACACCACCTACACTGGGTCACTGTCTCCTACCTTATATGACCGAGTTGCCAACCCTAAACTCAGCTCCATTCAGTTTCTCTGAGCAGCTGTCTCCTCTGTTGGTGATGACCACAGAGACCCCTCAGTAATTCCTCAGCAGATCCACAGGGTGTCATGATAAGCAGTGTGTGCAGGAGCTGAGGTATCCTTATATGGCACTATAGATGTGTTTTTAGAGTAAATATGGATCACTCATCAGACTCTTTTTCACAAAGAGTAACATTGTGAGAAACACAAGGAGGACATATTTAGATAATCTGATGAGATACGTACATTATCTTTTCATGATTGGTGAGCGTACATACACATTATATAAACTAATTTAGCCAACATTGATATGAAATCCAATCAGCAGTTTTAAATTCAGTGTTTGTCCTTGATATTAACATATTTAGGGAAAGTACTCTGTTCAGAATTAAACATATGCTAATGACATTTGTTATTTATATTAGAAGACTTTCCAAGTTATATTAACCCACTCTTTTCTGTGTGTTATAGAAATCATAAAATCTCATGTGTTATATCTTTGTGTGGATATGTTATGAATTAAAAACCAATGGAATGGACAACTGTAATGCAAAAAAACAATATGGAGAGACTAAAAATCTCATGTGCCAGTTTTCACACTTGATTTACATTAACATGCTGAACTGCAAAGCAAGCAAAACGGTTTATGAAAATAAACAAAACAATTTAAACAATAAACAGAAATATAATGTTGTGTCATATTCATATTTTGCAGTTTCTATGCAGTCTGACATGTCATGACACAATGGATGAAAGGTGCTATGGAACTTTTCTCTAACAAACTATGGCAGCTCTATTAAATAATGCCATTTTGAATCATAAAGGGTTTCTGTGGACACAACCGAAAATCACTGTGTGACTGCATGTTTGAACTATCTTCTTGCCATTACATTGGTGACATACATGACAGTGCGCACATAACAGTAGACACATACTTTACAGTAAAACATATTAGCACTTTTAAGTCTTATAAGCACTATCAACTTTCAAGTCAAAGGAAAAGGGTACAGCAAACAAAAAACCTGTGTAGAGTTCTCTGGTTCAATTTCTTGATATCGTCAGAACATATATCAAAGCACTTGGATGGGTCCAGTGATTCCACCTAGGCTTTTCATTTCATTAAGACCCCTCAATCAAGTAACATCCATATTAAAAGCACATTTAAAAGGACCTTCATCATCATTGTAGTGTTTCCAGGATATCCTTATTTAATTGCTTTCCATTCAATTATGCAATCTATGAAAGTCAGACATACTTTAGGGTGAATTCATTTTGATCAACTCACTATTTTCTTTTTGCACCTGTGGTATCTGATGAATTAAAGAGAATGGGTAACTCACAGAGATTCAAGGTTGCACATATTCTGAAAATCCAGCTGATGTGACTTTCTTTATTGTCTGTATGCTTCTTGTTGGAACAGTGTTCCGTTTTCATGCACCACGTTTATATATGTCACGGTTCATGTGTATTTACAATAAAAATGTACATTTCCAAGAACATAAATATATTTCTTGACTGACTATGACGGTGAATGTCTGTGTGTGTGTGTGTGTGTGTGTGTGTGTGTGTGTGTGTGTGTGTGTGTGTGTGTGTGTGTTTGTGTGTGTGAGTGTGTGTGTGTGTGTGTGTTTGTATTGGGGATTTTGGACCTCTGAAATAAAATGATTTCCTTATTGTACCCTTTGTGTTTATCTGATCAAAATAGCTAACTGATTATCTAGATACTCAGACAAATTGTTGTTGAGGTCCTTAAGCATGGCAGAACTTTGCTACTATTATCTCTTTTATTCACCACATGTTTCCTGTTTTTGAAAACCATATTTACAAGCAATCTAGATAGTGGCCTAGAATTTCCTCAATTAAGAAGGACTTGTTAATGGATAATATCTGGCTGATGGAGTAACATAGGTCAGAAGGCGCCTAAGCCATATGACACATCAATACTTCTCCAGAGGAAAACAGTTCTCCAACACCTATGAAAAGAAGCAGACCATGTCTATTAAGTCCATGCTGAGACAATTTATGTTTTTAATTTCTTTTTAATGTACAAAGTACTCCTAGTAATGGTGAAACAAAATCAACTACATTGAACAACAACTGAAATATTCAGAAGTGGTTATTAATGGAGTGTTTATTTATGGTTATTATAGGAGTTTTACCAGGATAAATCAGTGCTCAAGCTCAGTGTGCATGTTTGTGTGCATATGTGTTTGTGTATGCGTGTGTGAGAGACAGATAACTTTGAAAATCCAACCTTTAAATATTCTCTCCATATTTCCACATTACATCACATGTTAGTTGATGAGTTTTGTATTCACAGTGTAGCATTTTGCCAGAATGGATGCTATTCAGTTTAATAGTGAAAGGTTAACCCAGGGACCCTTCCCAGCAGGGGTTGAGGGGATCACAGAACACCTGAAAGAGTTACATACTTGTGAGCAATAGGTTATTATTGTCAGAAGTACTAACATAAACTCACACACCATGGTAAAGAGAAACATTAATAAATGTTCTTCACTTTCCTTTCCATTTGTTTTGGATCATTATTGGAATTCAGCTGGTGCTACAAAGTGAAGTTTAAGCATAAACTGCCAGCAAATAACAACACCTATTTTAGACACTGTAAAATCTCCCACACTATATTTCCGGTGAATATTGGTATGTGTGTGTGTGTGTGTGTGTGTGTGTGTGTGTGTGTGTGTGTGTGTGTGTGTGTGTGTGTGTGTGTGTGTGTGTGTGTGTGTGTGTGTGTGTGTCTGTATTTGGGCTTTTGGACAACATCAAAATAAAAATGGTTTCCTTATTGTACCCTTTGTGTTTATCTTATCAGAGTAGCGGACTGAATAGCTAGATACAAGGTCAAACTGCTGCTGAGGCATGGCAGAACGTGACTTATATTATCTCTTTGATGAACTGTATAATTCTTGTTTTTGACAACCGTATTTTCAAGAATTTCCTCAATTAACAAGGAGTTGTTAATAGATAACTACTGGCTGATGGGGTTTAAATAGGTCTGAAAGTTTCTAAGCCATACAACACTTTAAACCTTCTTCAGAGAAACACAAGTCTCCAACGCCTATCAAAAGAAAGAGACCATGTCAAGGTAAGAGGGAAATTACTTCAATTATGTCCATGCAGAGACAATCTATGTTTTAATTCCATTTAAATGTACAAGGCACTCCAGAGTAAAAACTAAATAAACAACGACAACAACATTCTGAAGTTGACGGTTCACGGAAGTGTTCATTTGAGTGAGTTTTACCTGGAAAAATCAGGCCTCAATCTCAGTGTGTGTATTTGTGTTTGTGTGTGTGTGTGTGTTTTTGTCTGTGTTTGTGTGTCTGCTTGTGTATGTGTGTGTGTGTGTGTGTGTGTGTGTGTGTGTGTGTGTGTGTGTGCGTGTGTGTGTGTGTGTGTGTGTGTGTGTGTGTGTGTGTGTGGAAAAAAAGAGAGAGCGAGAGAGAGAGAGAGAGAGAGAGAGAGAGAGAGAGCACTTTGAAAAAACCCAGCTTTGAAATTTTCTCCATACTTCCATGACATCACATGTAGTAAATAGTTGTTGAGTTTTGTATTAACAGTGTAGCACTTTGTCAGGGATCATTTTCCAATGGATAATATTTAGTTTAATAACATAGCCATTTATTTCGTGTTTTTTCTTTATGTTTAGTTCAATCAGTCTTCAGGTCTGTGGCTCAGACTTTAATTATGAGGCCATCAGATATTAAACTGTATGTGAAAGAAAGAAAGGGAGAGACTGATTTCCATCCCAGAGAATATGTACCATGCAATGACTGCTAAAATATATATTTTTTCTAACCAGACTGGGGACACTTTTCCTGACTATCTTCCTTGGTTTGTCAGGATTTACAGTTATGGCGCTACCTCAAGGTAAACAATAACAAAATGTGATTGTTTATTTGATAAACTGTGATAGGTTAACACACTGTCTGTCATGATAACAAACAAATCATTGTTTTATCAAATTTGTGTGACTGGAATAGGAAAATTATTGAAAAGTTGCAAAAAATATATATGTTTGAGGAACCTTACGATCTCTGTTCAGCTCAATGTCATGTCAAGTTTAAGTTCCCCCTTCAGCTCTCCTGACAGTCATGTTGTCTTGATTATCTCTTAGGCTTCGATTACATTGCCTGGGAAAAGTGACCCAATTCTGTTGTTTGGCTCACATGTGGCACATAACGAATTTTAATGACGTGTATTGTTACTTTCACAAGCAATAAGGGCTCTCATCTTCTCCTCTTCTTCTCTGCCTTAAATTAGGACCACTATTTTGCAGACCTCTGAAGACGCTTATTAATTAGTTTGCATCCATTACTGTGCCAGCTGGTTGTTTACTTTCGTTTCAGTAACCAAACTTTTACGCATGTGGGTTGTTTTAAGTGTTAAGGAAGTGTAAACATAGGAATCGGATATGGGTCAGTTTTAAAAGTAGTGGCAAACAGGTGGTCAAAACAAATTGGATCTAGGCATTGAATCAGAACTGGGCAAAACCTGCAGTGTAAACACAGCCTTATAGAAACAGACCTAACAGGCACAGCATTAGTCCCAATCATCAGACTCATTGTCTCTGTCACTTATCTATTCTCTTAGTCAGTAATGACACATAATAAAAACAGGGCAATATCAAATTATACTGAGCATTTATTATTTTATGTAATACACATTTAAAGCAGCAGTGAGGAGTTCTGAAAATATAACTGGAAATCTAACTGCCTCACAGGCATGCAGAAACCTCACTCATATCTTTTGGCAATATAGTTAATGATATTGGGCTGTGAAAGCTTTGTTTATGCTTTTGTGCGGTGGTCTGACCCTGACGATAGAACTGCATAGTGCATAACCTATGCATCTAGTTGGATTGACAGGTTTGTTTATGTCCTTCACATGACCATACACCATGAAAATGAATCAGATGATGATACTAGAACAAGTTGCTTATAAAACTATGCTTTAACAAATAGCAGATTGTTGCATGGCAAAATACTGCATTTCTGCACACAGATTTACATATAAAATAAAATATGATACACTGTTCTTGTTCAAGTCATATTGATGTGAAAAATATTTCTTTACAGCTAGAAATTTAGCATTGTATGGAAAGGCCACCCAGTCAGACCTGGTTGAAAGCCCCTCATCAGGGTACAGTGATGCCCACAATGCCATAGACGGAAATCGTGACCCACATTTTCATCATGGATCTTGCTCTGCTACTGATGCACAGACTAATCCCTGGTGGAGGGTTGATCTACTGAGGCAGTACACTATTACTTCAGTGGCCATCACCAACAGAGGAGACGCCGCCCCTGAGAAAATCAACGGAGCTGAGATTCACATTGGCAGCTCCCTGCTGGACAATGGCAATCACAATCGACTGTAAGATCCTCATTTTCTCTAGATGTTAACTGGTTGAAAATGACTGGGTAGAAGGTTTTAGAATTTCTAATGCATAGGCCCACGGTTCATTTCAATGAGCAGCTGCAAATGTAAAAACTGTTTATTATCTTATCGTACTGACAAAAGAAAGCGATAATGAATATGTTTGTACCCTAAACCATTCCTCAAACTATATGTTCATTTTTGACTTCACTTTCAGGGCAGGGGTTATATCCTCTATCCCAGCTGGAAGAACCCTGGCCTTCAACTGGGATAAAGGGGTGGAGGGCCGTTATGTTAATGTTTTTTTGCCTGGAAACAACAAGAATTTGACACTTTGTGAGGTGGAGGTGTATGGCTATCCAGCACCAAATGGTAAGCATTGTCCTTGTAAATATAGCACATGGTTCACAACATGAAATATTTAGGTTTTTATTTAATATAGAATAGAAGTATGTAATTAATGTACAATATTGAACCAACTTTGCACATGTCTTTGTTAAGACTGAAAAGCTTGAGAACAATTAAAATTAATTTAAAATATAGACATTATCTTTTCAGTATCCCCAGACTTGATCCGATTTTTCGGTAAATGAAATGGAATCTTAGAATCTTAGAAAATGTCTCGTTTAAGATCAAGAGGCATTTATCTTCCTGTCAACTAAACACATACAGTTATCTGCACGTGGTCAAAGCTGTCCGAAAAATAAGCTAAATTAATCTGATGTGATGTAAATATAGGAGCAGTAGATGAGAGATGAGGAACCTGGTTGAAAACAATACTCAACCACTTCAGATAGGACATGGTTCTGAACTGTACATAATTGTAAGTCTAGTTGTTTATCTGTCATTGTTCTTTCATTGTCTCCATGCAGGTGAGAATGTGGCTTTAAGAGGGAAAGCAACTCAGTCAGACCTTCATAGCTATGGATTTGCATACAATGCCATTGATGGGAATCGTGACGGAATATGGGGCCATGGTTCCTGTACTCACACAAAACATCATGTCAACCCTTGGTGGAGAGTGGATTTGCTCCAAAACTATAAAGTCTTCTCTGTGATAATTACCAACTCGGTGGATGCTGGTCCCACAAGACTGAATGGAGCTGAAATCAGAATTGGAAATTCTTTGAACAACAATGGCATCAACAACCCCAGGTACAAATTGGTATCTCCATTTTTGGGTATATGTGACATCAACACCATGTTGACACCAAAGTAGCTCTGAGTCAACATGCTGTTCTTTTTATTGCTGTCCTTGGCATGCATTATTTTTCTAATAACTGCACCCTATGCCATCCGTTACTATACAAAACCTCTGACAGGACTAGACTATTTGGCATACTTACTAAAACAATGAAATAATGGTATATTTCATGCTCAAGTGCCCTGTATTAATGTGAGTATTTTTTTTTACTATATCCTTTTCAGGTGTGCCGTAATCTCCTCTATTCCTGCTGGTTTTTCCGAGACCTTTGAGTGTAATGGAATGGAGGGACGCTATGTTACCGTGGTGATTCCAGGACGTGCACAGTATCTTATACTCTGTGAAGTGGAAGTGTATGGATCAATGCTGGACTAAAGTCCAGGGAAAAAGCATGGATAGCTTACACTACTCTCAAATCACAGCAAATGTATTGTTGTGCTGAATATATCATGGGCAAACACTTCCATTTCTAAAAAAGTGTTTGTGAAAGCTTTTCTTACATTCTCGTTGGGTGGTCTGGTCGAATCACAGAACTTGTTCACAACCTGGATTGCAAGCAGGAATGACGGGTGTGTGTATCTGTCCTTCACATGACCATGAGCCTTCCTTAAAAAATTATTTGAAGATGATAACAGTTCTAGTTACCGATAAAAACCTGCCTAAAATAGTGGTTAATGGATGCATACCGTTGATTTAATTCAACGCTGAAGTATGTATTACAAGAGAAAGTTCACTTCTAGGACGCTCACTTCAAGTGGAGGTAGACATTATGAAATTCAGTTTTTGATTGGAGTGAATCTTTTGTTGCTAGCTGCACGGTACTTCTTGTATTCTGCTAGTAGTTTCAGGCCTGCCCTTGGGAAGATGAGTCGTCTGAATGGTGACTCTCACTTTTTCCCTCAGTTGGTCATGTTGACTGTTTCCCTTCCTACTGGGAGTCTGAGCTCTGTTCCTTTCAAGTAGTGTAGTTAAGTTAGGAACCGTTCTGCAAAAATAATAAGAACAACTGTCCTTTCAGTAAAGTTTACCTCACATCCGGTGGGGCCAGCAGATGGCGACATACAGCGGGTTTCAGTTCCCTAGTTTCCCCTAGGCCCACATCCCTTGTATCACCTGTAGGCAAACCAGAAGCAGAGTGTTTATTTAAGATGGCTTACAATTTCAGTCTGCAGTTATTGAATACCTGTGTCCATGTCACATAGTGTGCCTGCTGAGTTCCTAATGGATCAGCATTGTAAGGTTGTAGGAATCTTCAGTGTCTTTTGTGTGAAATATCTTTGCTGTGTGTTGGAATATCTTTTTCTATTGGAAAACTGCTGCCTACGCCCTTTAATAAAAGAGTAGACAGACTTTTGCCTGACTTGTGTTGCTTTCTGAGCCTCTTGCTCTGAAATGTTAACCCTTGCCTGTGTGTTCATTTTCAAAGGCTGACACAAATCTGGAAACTGGCGTTTGTACCTTTATAGGCATTACAAAATTAACCCTTTTTTAACACACAGGAACAGGAATGGGACATTTGTTTACGCATAGGGCCTACAGTATATATATTTAATTCATTTCAGTCATTTAGAGTGACACAAATCTTACGATTTGAATGATTTAAGCCTTATCATGAACCCTTTATATGATTATTCAGCGATTATGACATAATAGATTTCAGACAATTCAGTGATCCACTGACTGTCTTCTAGGTCTGCATAGGATGATTTGTGTTATCTGTTGCAGCATCGATGGGCTTCAGTCTAGTGGTGATCCATGCACCTCCACCTCACAAACCTATATTTATACACAATTTGCAATATGTTGCATCCCGCAACAATGTCAAACTGGGTGGTGACCCAACACACCATCTTCACTGGGTCAATGTCTCCTACCTTTTTTGACGCAGTTGCCAACCCCAAACTCAGTTCCATTCAGTCCACTCTGTATTTCCGCAGCAGATTAACTCCCAACCTTGAGGTGTCATGATAGGCAGTGTGTGTGCAGGAGCCGAGGTATTCGTGGGAATCTCGGTGACCATCTATGGTATTATGGATGTGTCATAAAGCTAAATTTGGATCACCCATCAAACCAATACAATATAAACAATACAAACTCATATAATGTTTTGTCATATTCATATTTTGCAGTTCTATGCAATTTTTTCTGTGGACATCGGACATGTAATAACTCACTGGAAGAAAGGTGCTATGGAACTCCTCCCTAACAAACTATGGCAGCTTTATTAAATAATGCCATTTTGAATCATGAAGGGTTTCTGTGGACACAACCGAAGATCACTGTGTGACTGCATGTATGAACTATCTTCTTGCCATTACATTGGTGACATACATGACAGTGCGCACATAACATTAGACACATACTTAACAGTAAAACATATTAGCACTTTTAAGTCTTATAAGCACTATCAACTTTCAAGTCAAAGGAAAAGGGTACAGCAAACAAAAAACATGTGTAGAAAGAGTTCTCTGGTCCAATTTCTTGATATCGTCAGAACATATGTCAATGCACTTGGATGGGTCCAGTGATTCCACCTAGTCTTTTCATGTGTTTTAACATCAGACCCCTCAATCGAGTAACATCCATATTAAAAGCACATTTAAAAGGACCTTACAATCATTGTAGTGTTTCCAGGATATCCTTATTTAATTGCTTTCCATTCAATTATGCAATCTATGAAAGTCAGACTTACTTTAGGGTGAATTCATTTTGATCAACTCCTTCCTTTTTGCACCTGTGGTATCTGATGAATTAAAGAAAATGGGTAACTCACAGAGATTCAAGGTTGCACATATTCTGAAGACACTGAGCAAGGCTGAAAATCCAGCTGATGTGACTCCCTTTATTGTCTGTATGCTTCTTGTTGGAACAGTGTTCAGTTTTGATGCACCATGTTTATATATCAGAATCAGAATCAGAATCAGAAACAGATTTATTGTCAAGTAGGTATACGCCTACCTGAAATTTGCTCTGGTGCATGCATACAGTAAACATAAAAACATAAACATACACACACAATAAGTACTACACATGACATAAAACATAGAAACACACTAAGTACTACACATAACATAAGTACTACAGATAGAACACAGTATGGAAACAGATACAAAATAGTGTATATAAAAAAAGTAAAGTGAGAGGTAAAATGCAGGGCAGGTGTGCAAAAGTGAGTGTGCAATGTGCAATGTGTAATGTAAAGAAGTGAAATGTGAGTTAACATAACTCAGACTTGGGGATGTGGGGGAGGGGCAAGAGTCCAGGACAGGTGGCCAATCACCTTCTCAGCAGTGCGGATGATAAGCTGCAGTCTGCCCTTGTCGTTGGCAGTGGCAGCAGCGCACCAGATGGTGATGGAGGAGGCGAGGATGGACTCGATGATGCAGGTGTAGAAGTGCACCATCATTGTCTTTGGCAGGTTGAACTTCTTCAGCTGCCGCAGGAACTACATCCTCTGTTGAGCTTTTTTGGTGAGAGAGCTGATGTTCAGCTCCCACTTGAGGTCCTGGGAGAGACCAGGAAGCGGAAGGACTCTGCAGTGTGGACTGGGGAGTCTTTCAGGGTGATTGGGGTGGGTGGGGCTGCGTTCCTTCTAAAGTCTACAAACATCTCCACTGTTTTCAGAGCATTTAGCTCCAGGTTGTTCTGACCACACCAGGTCACCAGATGGTCAATCTCCCACCTGTAAGCAGACTCGTACCCACCAGAGATCAGTCCAATGAGGGTGGTGTTGTCCGCGAACTTAAGGAGTTTGACGGACTGGTGACTGGAGGTGCAGTTGTTGGTGTACAGGGAGAAGAGTAGAGGGGAAAGAACGCAGCCCTGAGGGGAACCGGTTTTTATGGTCAGGGAGTCAGAGACCTGCTTCCCCAGCCTCACGTGTTGCCTCCTGTCAGACAGGAAGTCTGTGATCCACCTGCAGGTGGAGTCAGGCATGCTCAGCTGGGAGAGCTTGCCCTGAAGCAGAGCTGGGATGATTGTATTGAAGGCAGAGCTGAAGTCCACAAACAGGATCCTGGCGTAGGTTCCTGAGTAGTCCAGGTGCTGGAGGATGAAGTGGAGGGCCATGTTAACTGCATCGTCTACAGACCTGTTGGCTCTGTAGGCAAACTGCAGGGGGTCCAGTAGGGGGTCAGTGATGGCTTTGAGGTGAACCAGCACAAGGCGCTCAAATGCCTTCATAACCACAGAGGTCAGGGCGATGGGTCTGTAATCATTCAGTGTGGACACATGCGTCCAATTTCCGATTTCAGTCCGATTTAAATTGGATATTGGACACATGTGACTCCCCAGAACTAGATTCATTGTGTCCAACTTGAGTCCGACTGGACTCCGATGTAAACCCCCAGACACACGATTCGATTCCGCTGGTAATTGGACTGGGCGCGCATGTGTCTCTCGTATCTGATTCAAATTGGACAACAACAACTTTTGCACGTGCTTGAGATCGTGCCCACAGACATATACATGCATCATATATAATGTATATGACATGATAAACGCTGCTAGACGCTCAGTTCTTGTGCTCCCTCTCATTCACGTTGAAATACTGAAAGCGAAAGTGAAACTTAGAAACTGGAACGCAACTGTTTGGGACAGAACGCGCTAATTCAGTGAACAAATATTTTCTTATTACTTTTCCACCCATTGTTAGTCATGTAATCCATTCATATCGATGTGAATCAATCAATACTAATACAACTTTAACTGTGGTGTGTTTTTATTTCATTTCACAACGTATTTACTGTATAATCAACGGTTTTGTTTCATTTCACAACGTATTTACTGTATAATCAACGGTAGCAGATGTAAACATTCCGCATTTGATTTGAACTGATCTAGTTTTGTCACTTCCATGTGCTTTGAGATAGAGCAGTTAACCCCCCATGGAGACCCCATGGAGAGAATCGGATAGGATCGGAGTGCTGCCATCATGTGCCCGCACTGATTGAGTCCGGTCATCTTAGGTTTTTTGGGGACAGGAATGATGGTGGAGGTCTTGAAGCAGGCTGGAACATGGCATGTCTCCAGTGAGGTGTTGAAAATGTCTGTGAACACCGGAGACAGCTGATCAGCACAGTGCTTCAGGACTGATGGAGAGTCTGGCCCAGCAGCTTTGCGGGGGTTCTGTTTCTTGAATAGTCTGTTAACGTCTCTCTCCAGGATAGAGAGAGTCGTCACTGTGGAGGGGGAGGAGGGGAGGCTCTGAGGTGGGCAGTTGTGAGAAGGCGCGGGCCTCTGCTGTGATGGTGGCAGTGTAGTTGATGGGCTGGGGCTGGAGGGGGGTGTCACGGTGGATGGTGTCAGGACTGTCCCATTGTCCATCAAAGCGGCAGTAAAACTCATTTAAGTCATTGGCCAGGCGTGAGTCGTTAGTGGAGTGGGGTGCTCTGGGCTTACAATTGGTAATCAGCCTAATCCCTTTCCAGACAGCGGCAGAGTTGTTAGCTAAGAACTGGTGTTCAAGTTTCTTACAGTACACAAGTTTAGCATCTCTCACCTCCTTTCTAAACATGTATTTTGACTCCACATACATATGTCTTTGTCCCCACTCCTAAAAGCCTCATCTTTCTCCAGCCTTAACTTTTTGAGTTTTACTGTGAACCAGGGTTGGATATGTCACGGTAATGTGTATTAACAATAAAAATGTACATTTCCAAGAACATAAATATATTTCTTGACTGACTATGACGGTGAATGTGTGTGTGTGTGTGTGTGTGTGTGTGTGCGTGTGTGTGTGTGTGTGTATGTGTGTGTGTGTGTGTGTGTGTGTGTGTGTGTGTGTGTGTTTGTATTGGGGATTTTGGACCTCTGAAATAAAATTCTTTCCTTATTACCCTTTGTGTTTATCTGTGTTTATCTGATCAAAAATAGCTTACTGATTATCTAGATACTCAGACAAATTGTTGTTGAGGTCCTTAAGCATGGCAGAACTTTGCTACTATTATCTCTTTTATTCACTACATGTTTCCTGTTTTTGAAAACCATATTTACGAGCAATCTAGATAGTGGCCTAGAATTTCCTCAATTAAGAAGGACTTGTTAATGGATAATAACTGGCTGATGGGGTTACAAAGGTCAGAAGGCGTCTAAGCCATGTGACACATCAATACTTCTCCAGAGGAAAACAGTTCTCCAACACCTATGAAAAGAAGCAGACCATGTCTATTAAGTCCATGCGGAGACAATTTATGTTTTTAATTTCTTTTTAATGTACAAAGTACTCCTAGTAATGGCGAAACAAAATCAACTACATTAAACAATAACTGAAATATTTGGAAGTGGACTGAGTGTTTATTTAAGGTGATAATAGGAGTTTTACCAGGATATATCAGTGCTCAAGCTCAGTGTGCATGTTTGTGTGCATGTGTGTTTGTGTATGTGTGTGTGAGAGACAGATAACTTTGAAAATCCAACCTTTAAATATTCTCTCCATATTTCCACATTACATCACATGTTAGTTGATGAGTTTTGTATTCACAGTGTAGCATTTTGCCAGAATGGATGCTATTCAGTTTAATAGTGAAAGGTTAACCCAGGGACCCTTCCCAGCAGGGGTTGAGGGGATCACAGAACACCTGAAAGAGTTACATACTTGTGAGCAATAGGTTATTATTGTCGGAAGTACTAACATTAACTCACACATAGGGATGGGAACCGAGAACCGGGTCTTGTTTAGAACCGGTTCCAAATGAGCCGAATCTTTGGAATCGTTAGCCAAATTCATAACCGGGTCTGTTAACGGGTTTCGGTGCCGTTTGCGCATGGGCAAACTCTTATAATAAAGTCAGACCGCAGCAGAAATGGCAACTCGACAGAAGCGATCTAAAGTGTGGCTTTATTTCACCCGAACGGATGCGAACACGGTCACTTGTAACCTCTGTAAAAAATGTATTTCCTCAAAGGGAGGAAGTGCATCTACCATGAATAAGCACTTGAGCACACATGGTATAAAATTACAAGAATGTCATGTTTTCGATGCCAGCAGCTCAACTAACGTCGGCGCTTCATCCCTAACTTGCCAAGGTAAACTCCTCAAAATGTTTTATCATAAGTCATAACGGTGTTACTCGTGTGTTATCAGCAAACGTTTTCTTTTTCGTGTTAACCATGTTGGACATTGTCATATATTATATAACCTACATAACTAGGCTAGCTTAACTGTATAATCTTCTATTTTCAGCCGTTGGCTAGAGGCAGGGGCAGTGCTTGCCTCCCCTCTGTTGGTCCTAGGGTAGGGTTAGGCTGTACAAAAGACTCCGTTAATAAGCAAGCAACGCGTGCAGCTCCCTCAGTTTGACAGTTCGATATGGATACGTTTCTCGTAGCCAATTCAGTGGCAGCAATAGCTAAGTGTTAAATATACTAAGTGCCTAGTTTGTACATGATACAAGTAAGTATGTTTCAGTACGTTATTGTGTTTGTAGTGGACTCTACATCGCTATTAGAAGCGTTTAGCATAATAGTTCGCTATTAATACAACCAAGCAACCTACAAGAAAATATACAGTCCTTTTCCTCAATAACAAGGGCTGTATGTCAGATCAGAAAATTCAGCGATTTTGTTAGTGCCATTTTTTTCATTGAGCAAACCAGCGTTCGCTCTATAAATAATCTCCATTTCCATCCAATTAAGCTGATGATGACGTTCTAAATCAGACGGGCTCAGAGGCTGCTAGTCTGTCATCGTTACAGGCTGCAGTTAGTACGTCTTTAAGGAAGGAGCATTGTTATTTGTATGAACGTTTATATTAAACAGAACACGTTTTATTTAAGTTATGTAAAGTTTTATTTAAATGTGTATGTAAACATTCTAGAAATGTATATAAAAGAACATTAATGTAAAAAAAACCTGTTTGTGCTCTTTTTTCACCCCTTACCCAATTACAAGAATCGTTAAGAGAATCGATAAGGAATCGGTTCGATAAGCAGGAATCGATAAGGAACCGGAATCGTTAAAATCTTATCGGTTCTCATCCCTACACACACCATGGTAAAGAGAAACATTAGTAAATGTTGTTCACTTTCCTTTCCATTTGTTTTGGATTATTATTGGAATTCAGCTGGTGTTACAAAGTGAAGTTTAAGCATAAACCAGCAAATAAAAATACCTATTTTAGACACTGTAAAATCTCCCACACTATATTTCCTGTGAATATTTGTATGTGTGTGTGTGTGTGTGTTTGTGTGTGTCTTTGTATTTGGGCTTTTGGACAACATCAAAATAAAAATGGTTTCCTTATTGTACCCTTTGTGTTTATCTTAGCAGCTGACTGAATAGCTAGATACAAGGTCAAACTGCTGCTGAGGCCTGGCAGAACGTGACTACTATTATCTCTTTGATGAACTGTATGCTTCTTGTTTTTGACGACCGTATTTTCAAGAATTTCCTCAATTAAGAAGGAGTTGTTAATAGATAACAACTGGCTGATGGGGTTTAAATAGGTCTGAAAGCTTCTAAGCCATACAACACTTTAACACTTCTTCAGAGAACACAAGTCTCCAACGCCTATCAGAAGAAAGAGACCATGTCAAGGTAAGAGGGAAATTACTTCCATTATGTCCATGCAGAGACAATCTACGTTTTAATTTCCATTTAAATGTACAAGGCACTCCAGAGTAAAAACAAAATAAACAACGACAACAACATTCTGAAGTTGACGGTTCTAAGTGTGCATTTGAGTGAGTTTTACCTGGAAAAATCAGGCCTCAATCTCAGTGTGTGCGTATTTGTGTGTCTGTTTGTGTATGTGTGTGTGTGTGTGTGTGTGTGTGTGCGTGTGTGTGTGTGTGTGTGTGTGTGTGTGCGAAAAGGAAAAAAAAAAAAGAGAGAGAGAGAGAGAGAGAGAGAGAGAGCACTTTGAAAAACACTTTGAAAAAAGCTTTGAAATTCTCTCCATACTTCCATGACATCACATGTAGTAAATAATAGTTGAGTTTTGTATTAACAGTGAAGCACTTTGTCAGGGATCATTTTCCTATGGATAATATTAAGTTTAATAACATAGTCATTTATTTCGTATTTTTTCTTTTTGTTTAGTTCAATCAGTCTTCAGGTCTGTGGCTCAGACTTCAATTATGAGGCCATCATACAGCCGCGGAAAAAAATTAAGAGACCACTTCAAAATGATCAGTTTCTCTGGTTTTACTATTTATTGGTATGTGTTAAAGTAAAATGTACATTTTTGTTTTATTCTATAACCTACTGGCAACATTCTACCAAATTTCAAATAAAAATATTGTCATTTAGATCATTTATTTGCATTGTCATTTAGATCATTTTTAAACTACACAATACTAATGCTTTAACTTAGGAAGAGTTCAGAAATCAATATTTGGTGGAATAACCTTGATTTAAAATCACAACTTTCATGTGTCTTGGCATGCTCTCCACCAGTCTTTCACATTGCCGTTGGGTGACTTTATGCTACTCCTGGCGCAAGAATTCAAGCAGCTCGGCTTCTTTTCATGGCTTGTGACCATCCATCTCCCTCTTGATCACATTTCAGAGGTTTTTTATGGGATTCAGGTCTCGAAATTGGGCTGGCCATGACAGGGTCCTGATCTGGTGGTACTCCATCCACACCTTTACTGGCCTGGCTGTGTGGCATGGAGCATTGCCCTGCTGGAAAAAACACTTCTCAGAGTTGGGGAACATTGTCAGAGCAAAAGGAAGCAAGTTTTTCTTCCGGGACAACGTTGTACTTTGCCTGGCTGAGGTTTGTAAAAGACCATAAGGATTGAACCAAAGCGGACTGGAGGGTCTTCTAAGTTCGTCTTCTCTGATGCGTCCAATTTCTCAGTAGGTGCAAGACTCTGTGGCTTGTAGGCCTCTCCAGGTCTCCGTCTAACCATCAGACGACCATGTGTTGGGCAAAGCTGAAAATTGGACTCAGAGAAGACGAACTTAGAGGATGACCTCCAGTCCGCTTTGGTTCAATCCTTACGGTCTTTTACAAACCTCAGCCAGGCAAAGTACAACGTTGTCCCGGAAGAAAAACTTGCTTCCTTTTGCTCTGACAATGTTCAATAATTTTTTCCGCGGCTGTATATTAAACTGTATGTGAAAGAAAGATTGATTTCCATTCCAGAGAATATGTCTCATGCAATGACTGCTAAAATATATATTTTTTCTAACCAGAATGGGGACACTTTTCCTGACTATCTCCCTTGGTTTGTCAGGGTTCACAGTTATGGCGCTACCACAAGGTAAACAAAAGCAAACTGTGATTGTTTATTTGATACACTGTGATATGGTAAACACTAGGGCTGTAACGATATTGGATCGAACCGAGAAATCGCGACACTCTGGGCCACGAACCTGCATCGCGATGCGAGGAGGGAGAACCGCGACATGCCCTCAACGGTCACGTGATACAAAAAGTTTGGTTCGCTAGTAAAGGCGGCTGCTTGCTTCAGCGTTGGGGTTAATTGTTGCGCAAAATTTACTCAGTGCAGTTCATGCTCCCAAAGGTTGCGCGTGTTGTCATGAGCCTGCCATTTGCTTGGCAGATAGAAAGCTGTTTCCCTAACAGAAAGTCTGAAGCTTGAAGTTCTTTTCAAACCTTTGCTTGGGTAGCACTGCTAAACTGAGCAGACATGCAGACTACATTTTAGTAATCTCATCACGTAACATTCGTTTTCTAAAAACAATCACATAGGCCTAGTATTGCATGTTTTACTGTGGTAGAAAATACGTTAGCGTAATGCTAACGTATATGGGAAATCCTATAGAGACCGCGCTAGGTATTAGCATCAATTAATTCACGTTAATGTTTTTGTATGAGCCTGACCTTGCTCTGCAGATAGATAACAGGTTCCGAAGTTTGTTGAATGTTTTTCAACAGCATTGCTTTGAGTAATAAAAACCTCAATATTTGGTTATACATTGTTTCTTCATTTTTTTATAGCTCATACTTATTCTAATGTGAATTAGAAAATGTATTTAAAAAATCACGAGGTTAAAAAAAAAAAATAATAATCATAATAATAATAATATCGTGGGGTGTATCGAACCGTGGGTCAAGAATCGTGATACGAATCGAATCGTGAGGTAGGTGTATCGTTACAGCCCTAGTAAACACACTGTCTGTCATGATAACAAGCGAATCATTGTTTTATCAAATTTGTGTGACTGGTATAGGAAAATTATTTAAGAAAAAGTTGCATAAAATATATATGTTTTAGTAACCTTTAGATCTCTGTTCAGCTTCAGTAACCAAATGTGTACGCATGTGGGTTGTTTTAAGTGTTAAGGAAGTGTAAACACAGGAATCGGATATGGGTCAGTTTTAAAAGTAGATGCAAACAGGTGGTCAAAACAAATTGGATCTAGGCAATTAATCAGAACTGGTCATCAAGACCTGCAGTGTAAACACAGCCTGATAAAAACAGACCTAACAGGCACAGCATCAGTCCCAATCATCAGACTCATTGTCTCTGTCAATTATCTATTCTGTTAGTCAGTGATGACACATAATAAAAACAGGGCAATGTCAAATTATACTTAGCATTTATTATTTTATGTAATACACATTTAAACAGCAGTGAGGAGTTCTGAAATTCTAACTAGAAATCTAACTACCCTACAGGCATGCAGAAACCTCACTCATATCTTTTGGCGATATAGTTAATGATGTTGGGCTGTGAAAGCTTTGATTATGCTTTTGTGCGGTGGTCTGACCCAGACAACAGAACTGCATAGTGCATACCCTAGGCAGCTAGTTGGAATGAAAAGTGTGTTTATGTCCTTCACATGACCATACACCATGAAAATGAATCAGAAGATGTTATAGTACAAGTTGCTTATAAAACCATGCTTCAACAAATAGCAGATTGTTGCATGGCAAAATGCTGCATTTCTTCACACAGATTAACAAAGAAAAGAAAATAAGATACGCTGTTCTTGTTCAAGTCATATTGATGTGAAAAACATTTCTTTACAGCTAGAAATTTAGCATTGTATGGAAAGGCCACCCAGTCAGACCTGATTGAAAGCCCCTCATCCGGGTACAGTGATGCCCACAATGCCATAGACGGAAATCGTGACCCACATCTTCATCATGGATCTTGCACGGCTACTGATGCACAGACTAATCCCTGGTGGAGGGTTGATCTACTGAGGCAGTACACTATAACGTCAGTGGCCATCACCAACAGAGGAGACTACGCCCCTGAGGGAATCAACGGAGCTGAGATTCACATTGGCAGCTCCCTGCTGGACAATGGCAATCACAATCGACTGTAAGATTATCATTTGCTCTAGTTGTTAACTGATTGAAAGTGACTGGGTAAAAATGTTATTTCTAATGCATAGGCCCACGGTTAATTTCAATGAGCAGCTGCAATGTAAAAACTTTGTTATCTTATCGTACTGACAAAAGAAAGTGATAATGAATATTGATTACTCTTTTGCCTCCTTCCCCTGATATCACTGTATTGCAAGTGGTTTGCAAAGTAAATATGTCTGAGAGAATTGTTTCCATGAGATAAAACAGAGTTCATTCCTGACCTACTTTTTATACCCTTAACCTTTCCTCCAAACTATATGTTCATTTTTGACTTCACTTTCAGGGCAGGGGTTATATCCTCTATCCCAGCTGGGAGAACCCTCACCTTCAGCTGGGATAAAGGGGTGGAGGGCCGTTATGTTAATGTTTTTTTGCCTGGAAACAACAAGTATTTGACACTTTGTGAGGTGGAGGTGTATGGCTATCCAGCACCAAATGGTAAGCATTGTCCTTATATAAATATAGCGCATGTATCACAACATACATGAAATATTTAAGTTTTTATTTAATTTAGAATAGAAGTATGTAAAAAAAATATTGATACACAGATTTTTCGGTAACTGAAATGGAAGACAAATCTTAGAAAATGTCTTGTTTAAGCTCTAGAGGCATTTTACTAACTGTCCACTAAACTCATACAGTATACTTTTCTGCACATGGTCAAAGCTGTCCAGAAAACAAGCTTAGCTTATCTGAGCAATTATAGGAGTAGTAGATAAGTGATGAGTAACACTTTAATTGAATTGAAAACAATTGAATTGCAAAAACACATATTTAACCACTTCAGACAGGACATGGTTCTTTAGTGTACATAATTGTTTGCCTAGTTTTTCATTGGTCATTGTTCTTTCATTGTCTCCATGCAGGTGAGAATGTGGCTTTAAGAGGGAAAGCAACTCAGTCATACCTTCATAGCTATGGATTTGCATACAATGCCATTGATGGGAATCGTGACGGAATATGGGGCCATGGTTCCTGTACTCACACAAAAGCCCATGTCAACCCTTGGTGGAGAGTGGATTTGCTCCAAAAATACAAAGTCTTCTCTGTGATAATCACCAACTCTGTGGATGCTGCTCCCACAAGACTGAATGGAGCTGAAATCAGAATTGGAAATTCTTTGAACAACAATGGCATCAACAACCCCAGGTAAGAATTAGTATCTCTTTTTTTGTTCTTTGTATTGTTGATCTTGGCATAAATCATTTTTCTAATAACTGAACACTATGCCATGCGTGAGTTATTTTAAACTACTGTATCCTTTTTAGGTGTGCCAGAATCTCCTCTATTCCTGCTGGGTTTTCCGAGACCTTTGAGTGTTATGGGATGGAGGGACGCTATGTTACCGTGGTGATTCCTGGACGTGCAGAGTATCTTATACTCTGTGAAGTGGAGGTATATGGATCACCGCTGGACTAAATCCTAGGGAAACAGCGCATAGGATGGATATCTTAAACAGCGATGAATAGCATGAACTATTCTCAAAACACAGCAAATGTATTGTTGTGCTGAATATGTCATGGGCAACACTTTCATTTATAAAAATGGAATCTGTTCATATTACTGGCAATACAGAATTACTGGTACGCTAACAGAGATAATATTTAAATATGATTAGCTGTTGGAACAAATCAACCATTTTTCACAATGAGTGCAATTGCACTAATATTGCATGGATAGATTGTTGGAGTTGCCACCAGTTTAAACCAGTTTGCCCTGGGTTGTTAATGGTTTGTTAAACTACCTAACCTAGCATGTTAACTCATTTATTTTGGTGATATATTAGTTGTCATGTTGTGCTGTGAAGGCTTTTCTTACATTTCATTGGGTGGTCCGACCTGAATCACAGAACTAGTTCATAGCCTGGATTGCTAGCAGGAACAACGGGTGTGTGTATCTGTCATTCTCAAGACAATATGAGCCTACCTTAAAATTAATCTGAAGATGATAAATGTTCCAAAAACATGCCTAAATTGATGCATACTGTTGATTTAATTCATCGCTGAAATCAATAACAAAATGTTTTACAAGAGAACAGAGATCTGTTTTCTCACTAGACACGCCACTGCAGCGATGTTTCTAGTGTGAAAGATAAATGTAGGACAGTTGTGGTTTCCAAACTTCTAGGAAGCTCCCTTCAAGTGGATGTAAACATTATACATCTAAATTTGTCAGGGACCCGAGTGTTTGATTGAAGTGAACTTTTACCTAACCTTTACCTTAGGTGTCATACTGCACCTTTCGTTGCCAGCTGCACTGTACTTCTTGGATTCTACTAACTAGTAGTTTCAGGCCTGCCTTTGGGAAGATGAGTCGTCTGAATGGTGACTCTCACTTTTTTCCTCAGTTTGTCATATCGATTCGTTCCCTTCCTACTGTGAGTCTGAGCTCTGTCCCTTTCAAGTAGTGTGTAGTAAAGATATGAACTCTTCTGCAAAAATAATAACAATAACAGCAGTTCCTTCAGAAAAGTTGACCTCACATCCGGTGGGGCCAGCAGATGGCGACAAAGAGCAGGTTTCAGTTCCCTAGCTTCTGGAAATCCACCTGTGGCCCACATCCCTTGCATAACCTGTAAACAAACCAGTAGTGGAGTGTTTATTTAAGCTGGCTAACAACTTCAGTCTGCGGTTAGCATTGATTACCTGTGTCCATGTGACAGAGTGGGACTGTTGAGTTCCTAATGTGTCTGCATTGAAAGTTTGTAGGAATCTTCAATGTCTTGTATTCTCCTCTGCTACTCAGTTTGAGTGCTGATGAGATTTTATTTTTTGGTTTAACCTTTTGTGTTAAAGTTCTTTGCTGTGTGTTGGAATATCTTTGGATTGGGACACTGCTGCCTTATTCTTTTAATAAAAGACTAAACAGACTTTTGCTGACTTCTGCCCCTTTTCTGTGCTTCTTGCTCTGAAATGTAAACCCCTGCCTGTGTGTTGATTTTCAAATGCTGACAAGAATTCTGGAAACTGGCAGTCGGATACTTTTATAGGCATTACTAAAATAATCACCACATCTTTCTGGCACAGGGGTGTTCCTGGTGTGCACTGATGAAGGGGATGGTTTTTACTGGTGGACCATAATCTGATCAGTACCCATCAGTCAGTGAATGTGACGTCTGTTTTATATTCAGTCTGTAGTTAACACACAGGAGCAGGAATGGGACATTTGTTTACACATACAGCCTACAGTATTGATTATTTTTTCATTTCAGTCATTTAGAGTGACACAAATGTTACGATTTGAACGATTTAAGCCTTTACATCAACACTTTATATGATTATTATATCATAGATGTTTTAAACAATTCAGTGATCCAATGACTGTCTTCCAGGTCTGCAGTGGTTGATTTGTGTTGTCTGTTGCAGCATCACTTGGCTTTAGTCTAATGGTGATCCATGCACCTCCACCTCACAGACCTATTTATACACAATTTGCAATATCATGCACTCTGCAAAAACGTCAAATTGGGTGGTAACCTAACACACCACCTACACTGGGTGACTGTCTCCTACCTTATTTGACGGAGTTGCCAACCCTAAACTCAGCTCCATTCAGTTTCTCTGAGCAGCTGTCTCCTCTGTTGGTGATGACCACAGAGAGCCCTCTGTTAATTCTCAGCAGATCAACTCCTTTCCACAGGGTGTCATGATAAGCAGTGTGTGCAGGAGCTGAGGTATCCTTCTATGGCACTATAGATGTGTCTTTAGAGTAAATATGGATCACCCATCAGACTCTTTTTCACAAAGAGTAACATTGTGAGAAACACAAGGAGGACATATTTAGATAATCTGACGAGATACGTACATTATCTTTTCATGATTGTTTGGTGAGCGTACATACACATTATAAACACTAATTTAGCCAACATTGATATGAAATCCAATCAGCAGTTTTAAACTCAGTGTTTGTCTTTGATATTAACATATTTAGGGAAAGTACTCTGTTCAGGATTAAACATGCTAATGACATTTGTTATTTATATTAGAAGACTTTCCAAGTTATGTTAACCCACTCTTTTCTGTGTGTTACAGAAATCATAAAATCTCATGTGTTATATCTTTGTGTGGATATGTTATAAATTAAAAACCAATGAAATGGACAACTGTAATGCAAAAAAACAATATTGAGAGACTAAAAATCTCATGTGCCAGTTTTTACACTTGATTTACATTAACATGCTAAACTGCAAAGCAAGCAAAACGGTTTATGAAAATAAACAAAACAATTTAAACAATAAACAGAAATATAATGTTGTGTCATATTCATATTTTGCAGTTTCTATGCAGTCTGACATGTCATGACACAATGGATGAAAGGTGCTATGGAACTTTTCCCTAACAGACTATGGCAGCTCTATTAAATAATGCCATTTTGAATCATGAAGGGTTTCTGTGGACATAACCGAAGATCACTGTGTGACTGCATGTTTGAACCATCTTCTTGGCATGACATTGGTGACATACATGCAGGGACGTGCAGTCATAGGAGGCAGGGGAGGCAGAGCCTCACCTGTCATTTTGAAAAGTAAAAAAAAAAAATATTTAAAAAAATATATATATAATAATAATAATATATATTTATGTATTATAAAATAAATATTCATATTTCTCTAGTTATCTGTGTTACGAGTGTCATTTCTGCATGATTCCGATCATTTCGAGCATTTTTATTATCAAAATTGCTGAATTTGTGCATTTCCGCTTCCTTACATGACAGTGCGCACATAACAGTAGACACATACTTGACAGTAAAACATATTAGCACTTTTAATTCTTATAAGTACTATCACGTCAAAAACTCATGACAAAAACGATTCGATTCGTATCTCGATACAATGCGATGCGATGCGATGCGATGCGATGCGATGCGATGCGATGCGATGCGATGCGATGCGATGCGATGCGATGCAATGCGGTGTGATGCAATGTGATGCGATGCGATTCGATGCCGTTCAATTATTGAAAACACTAAGACAGACATCCCAACCTGCAAAAAGTAATTTCAGGGAGGTATTCCCCCCCTAGGCCTACGTATTTCTGTTGTGGTCCCTAAAAGTTATAAAAGCATAATATCATTCTATAGGCTATAGCCCTATGCAATTCTTTGTTAATTATGTTTAAATATGTAGATTACTTTTACTATTTATTATATGCTGCTAATACTATACTATTTATGTTAACTGCTTTTATTTGTATTCCATTGCAACTTTAAACAAGTCTAAGGAGCTTGTTGTTTTTATGTAGCCCTGGCAACTAGCCGGCATGAAAAATATGCACATGAAATCTATTACAGTCATTTAACCCACCATGGGCAATGCTGAAATCACTGTTACAGATAGTACAGCGTGCAAGACTGTCATTGTGATTTACTTTTACAAGACAGGGGTACACCTTTGTATAGTCTGTTGTAAAATGTCTTATATTTTCTTTTTGGGGGCACTCTCCCTGTGCCATGCTGCCCCTGTTCCTAGATATACTGAACTGATTAATTCGGTTCGGGAGAAGAGATAAAAGCCCGCCCACACTGAAAATTGATTGGTTGATTTACCGAAACAGGCCAATCAGGATGCTCCAGAGGCACACACACACTGCCTCACACACGCACTGTCTCTAGGTCCCTCTCCCTCTCTGTCGTGCGCGCGATACACAGATGCTAACGCGGTTTGGAGCATGTGTGTCTCATGTGCGCGATCTTGCTTGCTCGCTCTAGATTCCGAGAGATTTTAAGTAATTTGCGGGCATCAGGGAGTCGTTATCAATATGCGGGAGACTCCCGGAACTTCCGGGAGACTTGGGATGTCCTGACTGCCATTTGCAGTGTTCATACAGTGCTTATATTTATGTTAGGACATCATGATGGCTCGGTCTTGGAATCATGACTATAAAAATTAAACATAATTGTTAATGATACAAATATTTTCCTATTTCTTATTTTATAATTATTTAAATCCGAGGATTTCGGTAGAAACACGCGCTATGTTCCATTTTCCCTACCTACCGTACCTACCGTACCTATACTTATACGCAGTACACAGTACACATTCACTAGGTACGCAGATTCTCAGCAGGTGAGTGCTGCTCCAAATCTAATACTCCGTGGTGCACTTACCGGAAATCACGATCGCGACAAGCCCCGCGTTCGTCTTTTTCGAGCTGAGCGGCTCTGCCTGGGTCCGCCTCTTCCGCTACGTTGACAAGATGGCGGCCGTTGAGAATGGACAGTGTACCCTGCTTCCACACTCAGCGTTTTGACCGTTATGAGTACAGATACGGGTCCTTTGGGTATACTTCTTTTCGACGGAAATCGGAAAACGGAACACCCTACATACTCACACTAAGATTGGAAGGTACGGTAGGTAGGGAAAACGGAACAGAGCGACGATGTTTCTTCCTAGGCTGAAGTAGCTAGCATAGCATTGGCCATTGGAAATGAATAGCGTAGCTAGCATAGCATTGTTGAGAGTTGTAATCTGTCATTCTCTCCAGGTCTTGGCGTTAATACTGAGAATACAGCCTGATTGGTTTATGCTATGCGGGCTTTGACCAATGACAGGCTGTCATTGTTCTGACTGAGTTTAAATGCAACAGGCCAGCGAGTGTTTTGTGTTAAAAAAAAACGGAGAGACAACGCTTGTGAACCGATTCATAACTGTTAAATCGAGCAAAGACCGGTTCATGAAATTTTAAAACCGATACGGGACTTCACGCATCAATGTAGTCGTATCTTACACACTAAAAACGGATATCGATACGTAGGCCTATCGGTTATTTTTGTCACCCCTAGTAGAAAGATTTCTCTGGTTCAATTTCTTGATATCGTCAGAACATATTTCAATGCACTTGGATGGGTCCAGTGATTCCACCTAGGCTTTTCATGTGTTTTAACATCAGACCCCTCAATCAAGTAACATCCATATTAAAAGCACATGTAAAAGGACCTTACAATCATTGTAGTGTTTCCAGGATATCCTTATTTAATTGCTTTCCATTCAGTTCTGCAATCTATGAAAGTCAGACTTACTTTACGGTGAATTCATTTTGATCAACTCACTATTTCCTTTTTGCACCTGTGGTATCTGATCAATTAAAGAGAATGGGTTATTCTGAAGAAACTGAGCAAGGCTGAAAATCCAGCTGATATGACTTTCTTTATTGTCTGTATGCTTCTTGTTGGAACAGTGTTCCGTTTTCTTGCACCACGTTTATATATGTCACGGTTAATGTGTATTTACAATAAAAATGTACATTTCAGTACATTTCTTGACTGACTATGTGAGTGTGTGTATGTGTGTGTGTGTGTGTGTGTGTGTGTGTGTGTGTGTGTGTGTGTGTGTGTGTGTGTGTGTGTGTGTGTGTGTGTGTGTGTGTGTGTGTATGTGTGTGTGTGTGTGTGTGTGTGTGTGTCTGTGTTTGTATTGGGGATTTTGGACCTCTGAAATAAAATTCTTTCCTTATTACCCTCTGTGTTTATCTGATCAAAATAGCTAACTGATTATCTATAGTCAGACAAATTGTTGTTGAGGTCCTTAAGCATGGCAGAACTTTGTTACTATTATCTCTTTTATTCACTACGTGTTTCCTGTTTTTGACAACCATATTTACAAGCAATCTAGATAGTGGCCTAGAATTTCCTCAATTAAGAAGGACTTGTTAATGGATAATAACTGGCTGATGGGGTTACATAGGTCAGAAGGCGTCTAAGCCATATGACACGTCAATACTTCTCCAGAGGAAAACAAATCTCCAACACCTATGAAAAGAAGCAGACCATGTCTATTAAGTCCATGCTGAGACAATTTATGTTTTTAATTTCCATTTTAATGTACAAGTACTGTGACGGCCCCGCCTATTGTGGGTTGCTGGGCGAGTTGTGTTTCAGATGACCTGCAGGTGTGTCGGCTTTGGAAGTGATTGGGAACACCTGGGACCAGTGTGCTTTAAAAGCCAGGCACCTTGAGTCATGGGCAGATGGCCTGGAGATCCTGACGGATTTGGACGAGAGTGGAAGCACGGCTGAGAGAGAAAGTACGTTTGCGAGGGAGAGAGCACGGTTGCGAGAGGGAGAGGACGCGCTGTCCGGAGATCTGGATTCACACGCACTTGCACCGATTCAACATTCCATCCACTTTCACCGCATGCATACATTCACGACATCCGTACTCATTCACTGACTGCCCCACTCTACTATCGTCGTGGAGGGTACTATACCCATAGTCATTACAGAATTATAATAAAAACACTGTTACTAAACCTTGTGTGTGTTTGATTTGTCATGGTTGAGAGCCCAACGTGACAGTACTCCTAGTAATGCCGAAACAAAATTAACTACATTGAACAACAACTGAAATATTCTGAAGTGGACTGAGTGTTTATTTATAGTGATTATAGGAGTTTTACCAGGGTAAATCAGTCATCAAGCTCAGTGTGCATGTGTGTGTGCATGTGTGTTTGTGTATGCGTGTGTGAGAGACAGATAACTTTGGAAATCCCACCTTTAAATATTCTCTCCATATTTCCACATTACATCACATGTTAGTTGATGAGTTTTGTATTCACAGTGTAGCATTTTGCCAGAATGGATGCTATTCAGTTTAATAGTGTAAGGTACTCTGACCATCCTGGAACGACAGCGTTAACCCAGGGACCCTTCCCAGTAGGGGTTGAGGGGATCACAGAACACCTGAAAGAGTTACATACTTGTGAGCAATAGGTTATCATTGTCAGAAATACCAACATAACACACACACCATGGTAAAGAGAAACGGGTTAGTAAATGTTGTTCACTTTCCTTTGCATTTGTTTTGGATTCTTATTGGAATTCAGCTGGTGTTACAAAGTGAAGTTTAAGCATAAACTGCCAGCAAATTAAAAAAAACACCTATTTTAGACACTGTAAAATCTCCAACACTATATTTCCAGTGAATCTTTGTATGTGTGTCTCTGTAGTTAGGCTTTTGGACAACATAAAAATAAAAATGTTTCCTTATTGTACCCTTTGTGTTTATCTTATCAGAGTAGCGGACTGAATAGCTAGATACAAGGTTAAACTGCTGCTGAGGCCTGGCAGAACGTGACTACTATTATCTCTTTGATGAACTGTATGCTTCTTGTTTTTGACAACTGTATTTTCAAGAATTTCCTCAATTAGGAAGGACTAGTTAATCAATAACATCTTGCTGACAGGTTTAAATAGGTCGGAAAGCTTCTAAGCCATAAGACACTTTAACACTTCTTTAGAGAAACACTAGTCTCCAACACTTATCAAAAGAAACAGACCATGTCAAGGTAAGAGGGAAATTACTTCCATTATGATCATGCTGAGACAATCTATGTTTTAATTCAATGTAAATGCACAAGGTAATCCATAGGAATGTAAAAACAAAATGAACACCTGAAATATTCTGAAGTGCAATGAGTGCAAGTTCTAATTGTTAATTTAAATGTATTATAGGAGTTTAACCTGGAACAATCAGTCATAAAGCTCAGTGTGTGTGTGTGTGTGTTGTGTGTGTGTGTGTGTGTGTGTGTGTGTGTGTGTGTGTGTGTGTGTGTGTGTGTGTGTGTGTGTGTGTGTGTGTGTGTGTGTGTGTGTGTGTGTGTGTGTGTGTGTGTGCATGTATGCGTGTTAGCATGTGTTTTTGTCTGTGTGTGTTGGTTCTGTTGTTATAAAGTGCTGTAAACCTGTGCTGTGAATAACAATAACTTTTCTAGGCTACTCAGTCATCATCTGTCATATCTGTGGCTGAGACTTGAATAATCAGGCCATCAGATACAAAAAAATGTATGTGAAAGAAAGAGAGGGGGAGACTGATTTCCATTCCAGAGAATATTTCTCATGCGATGACTCCTTAAAGATTTTTTTTCTAACCAGAATGGAGACACTTTTCCTGATTATCTTCCTTGGTGTGTCAGGATTGACAGTTATGGCACTACCTCAAGGTAAACAATGACAAACTGTGATCAATTATTTACCAGATGCTTATCACATTGTCTGTCACTTGAGAACGAACAAGTCTTTATTTTATCAAACTGCAAAGTTGCAAAAAATAAATAGGCTTGAAGAGCCCTAAGATCTCTGTCATGCTCAATGTCATGTCAAGCTCTCCAGACAGTCATCTCTTAGGCTAAGTTTACATTAGCTGTAAAAAAAAAAAAAAAAAAGACCCAGTTCCAATGTTTTGCTCACACGTGACACAGAACGGATATGTATTATGTACGTATTAACAGGAAGAAAGCAGATGAAATCGGATATTCTTAGTTCCGTTTCGGGCCTCATTGATATGTGGAAATAAATCCGATATTAATCGGGATACCTGCCAGTGCGACATCATGTAAACGGAGATATCAGATATTCACTGTCTTTCCGGTTCGCACATCATTGGAAATATGCCTTATTTTGTTCAGCTTTTTAATGACGTATAACTTTACTTTCACATGCTATAAGAGCTCTCCTTTTTATGTTAAACCTTAAAATAGGACCAATATTTTACAGACCTGTGAAAATGCTTATTTTTTAGTTTGCATGCAGTGCCGGCTGGTTGTTTACTTTCAGTTTCAGTGACCAAACCCTCTTGTACGAGTGTGGGTTGCTTTAAGTGTCAAGTAAGCGTCAACCCAGGTATCGGATATGGGTCAGTTTTAAAAGTAGATGCAAACAGATAGTAAAAAAAAAAAATCGGATACATGCAGACCTGCAGTGTAAACACAGCCATATATAAACAGACCCAACAGGCACAGCATCAGTCACAATCATCAGACTAATTGTCTCGGTCACTTATCTATTCTGTTAGTGAGTAATGGCACATAATAAAACAGGGCAATGGTATTTAGTATTTGATTGAATGCAAATTTAAAGCAGCAATCTCACTGCCTAATAGGAAACCTGCATGCAGAAACTTCACTGTTATGCCCACTGCAACATTCCCCTAAAGTAAAACTCACCATGAAAATTAATGAGAAGAAGATATCGGTACAATTTGCTTATATAAACATGCTTCAATAATTATAAAATGGGAAAATGCTGCATTTCATACACACTAATTAACAAAGAAAACTAAATATGATACGCTGTTGTTGTTCAAGTAATTTTGTTGTGAAAAATATTTCTTTACAGCTAAAAATTTAGCATTGTATGGAAAGGCCACCCAGTCAGACTTGTTTGGAAACTCCTTGGATGGGCACAGTCTTGCCCAAAATGCCATAGATGGAAATCGTGACTCAAATTTTTATCATGGATCTTGCACTCATACTGATGCACAGACTAATCCCTGGTGGAGGGTTGATCTACTGAGGCAGTACATTATTACTTCAGTGGCCATCACCAACAGAGGAGACTGCTGCGCTGAGGGAATCAACGGAGCTCAGATTCGTATTGGCAGCTCCCTGCGGGACAATGGCAATCACAATCCACTGTAAGATTCAAATTTTCTCTCGTTGTTAACTGATCGAAAGTGAATGGGTAGAAAGGTGATTTCAGAATGTCTAATGCATAGGCCCACGGTTCATTTCAATGAGAAGCTGCAAATGTAAAAACACTATCTTATCCTATCTTATTGTGTACTGACAAAAGAAAGTGATAATGAATATTGATTACTCTTCAGCCTCCTTGCCCTGATATCACTGTATTGCAGTAAGTGGTTTGTAAAGTGAATATGTCAGTTTTAGGTTCAATGTACCCTAAACCCTTGACCCAAACTGCATGTTAATTTTGTAACATGTTGCAATTGCATGCAAGGAGTGCACTGTATTTAGTAATTAATCAACCAATTAATGAAATAAGTAAATAATTAATAGAGATATTCTGTCCTGGCATAGTTGTCAAAGCAATTAATCATGAGAACAACGAGACAAGGCAATTTTTTTTCGTATAAAAGCGCAGAATATTTCACACAAAACACTATAACTGTTGACTTCACTTTCAGGGCAGGGGTTATATCCTCTATTCCAGCTGGGGGAACCCACACCGTCAGCTGGGATAAAGGGATGGAGGGCCGCTATGTTAATGTTTTTTTTGCCTGGAAACAAGAAGTATTTGATGCTTTGTGAGGTGGAGGTGTATGGCTATCCAGCACCAAATGGTACGCATTGTCCTTTTAAATATAGCATACACATCACAACATACACAAAGCATTTAGGCTTAAGAAAAGCCTTAAAACTATTCAAATTAACGTAATTTTCATTATCCCCACACCTGATCAGATTTTTCAGTTAATGAAATGGAAGAGTAAATGTCTTATTTAAGATCAAGATGCATTAACATCCTGTCAACTAAACACATACAGTATACTTTTCTGCACATGGTCAAAGCTGTCTAGAAAACATGCCAATCGTATCTGATGCAATATAAGCATAGGGAAAGCAGTAGATGAGAGATAATGCACCTGGTTGAAAACTATTTATTCAAACAAAAAACATACTCAACCACTTCAGACAGGACATGGTTCTTAACTACATAATTCTTAGCCTAGTTGCTCATTTGTCAGTGATCTTTTATTATTTCCATGCAGGTGAGAATGTGGCTTTAAGAGGGAAAGCAACTCAGTCAGAACTTTATAAAAATGGTTTTGCAAACAATGCCATTGATGGGAATCGTGACGGCATATATGGCCATGGTTCCTGTAGCACCACAGAAGCTCACCTCAACCCTTGGTGGAGAGTGGATTTGCTCCAAAAATATAAAGTCTTCTCTGTGATAATCACCAACACAGTGGATAGTGTTCCCAGTAGACTGAATGGAGCTGAAATCAGAATTGGGAATTCTTTGGACAACAACGGCATCAACAACCCCAGGTAAGAATTGGTATTTCAATTTATGGCTATATCTAACACCAACACCATGTTGACACCAAAGTAGCTCTGGGCTGACATGCTGCCCTTTGTATTGTTATCCTTGGCATGCATTATTTTTAACTACACCTTGTGCCATCCGTTACCTCGCACAAAATCTCTGACAGTACTAGACTATTCGGAATACTTAAACAATGACAGAATGATATAGGGTATGCTCAAAGACCCAGTATTAGTGTGCGTTAAAAAACAAAAAAAAACAATATCCTTTTCAGGTGTGCTGTAATCTCCTCTATTCCTGGTGGATTTTCCGAGACCTTTGAGTGTAATGGGATGGAGGGACGCTATGTTACCGTGGTGATTCCTGGACGTGCAGAGTACCTGACACTCTGTGAAGTGGAGGTATATGGATCACTGCTGGACTAAAGCCCAGGGAAAAGCGATGGATAGCTTACACTACTCTCAAAACACAGCAAATGTGTTGTTGTGCTGAACATGTCATGGGCAACACTTTCATTTATAAAAATAGAATCTGTTCATGTTACTAAAAATAATGAATTACTGGTAGTCTTACACATATATTATTTAAATATGATTAGCTGTTGGAACAAATCATCCATTTTCACAATGAGTGCAATTACACTAATATTGCATGGATAGAATGTTGGAGTTGCCACCAGTTTAAACCAGTTCGCCCTGGGTTGTAAAAGGTTGGTCGAAAACTAGCAATCCTAACCTAGCATGCTAAATCATTTCTTTTGGAACGACGGGTGTGTGTATCTGTCCTTCAAATGACCTTATAAGCCTACCTTAAAATTAATTTGAAGATGATATCAGTTCTTGTTACCTATAAAAACATGCCTAAAAAAGTGGTGAATTAATGCACACAGTTTATTTAATTCAACGCTGAAGTCATTTACAAAATGTGTTAAAAGAGGACAGAGATCAGTATATTCACTGTCACACCACTGCAGCAATGTTTCTAGTGTTAATGATACATGTATGACAGATGTGGTTGCAAAACTTCTAGGACGCTCACTTCAAGTGGAGATAGACATTATAATTATAAATTCAATTTGTCAACTGTCCTGAGTTTTTGATTGAAGTGAATCTTTTGTTGCCAGCTGCCCGGTATTCTACTAGTAGTTTCAGGCCTGCCTTTGGGAAGACGAGTCATCTGAATGGTGACTCTCACTTCTTCCCACAGTTTGTCATGTTGACTGTTTCCCTTCCTACTGGGAGTCTGTGCTCTGTTCCTTTCAAGTATTGTGTAGTTAAGTTATTAACTCTTCTGCCAAAATAATCAGAACAGCAGTCCTTTCAGTAAAGTTTACCTCACATCCTGTGGTGCCACCAGTTGGCGCCAAAGAACAGTTTTCAGTTTCCTAGCTTCAAGAAATCCACCTGTGGCCCACATCCTTTGCATTACCTATACAGAACAGAAGCGCAGTGTTTATTTAAGATGGCTAACAATTTCAGTCTGCAGTTAGCATTGATTACCTGTGTCCATGTCACAGGGTGTGCCTGTTGAGTTCCTAATGGGTCTGCATTGTAAGTTTGAAGGACTCATCAGTCCTTTATATTCTCTTCTGAGAGTCTTAGTTTTAGTGCTGATGAGATCTTTGTTTTGGTTTGCAGGAATCTTCAGACATATAAAGTCTCTTTTATTCTCCTCTGATACTCAGTTTAGGTGCTGATGAGAATTTTGTTTTTGGTTTAACCTTTTGTGTAAAAGTTCTTTGCTGTGTGTTAGAATTTTTTGGATTGGAAAACTGCTGCCTATTTCTTTAAATAAAAGACTTAACAGACTTTTGCTGAGTTGTGTCCCTTTCTGTGCTTCTTGCTTTTATAGGCATGTCAAAAATAACCCCCACATGTTTCTGGCACATGTGTGTTCCTGGTGTGCACCGATGAAGGGGATGTTTTTGACTGGGGTACCATGATCTGATCAGTACTCATCAGTCTGTGAATCTGTGATGGTTGTTTTATATCCAGTGTCTATTTAACACACAGGAGCAGGAATGGGACATTTGTTTACACATACGGCCTACAGTATTTCATTTTTTTCATTTCAGTCATTTAGAGTGACACAAATGCCTTTACATCAACACTTTATATGATTATTATATCATAGATGTTTTAAACAACTCAGTGATCCAATGACTGTCTTCTAGGTCTGCAGTGAATGGTTTGTGTTGTCTGTTGCAGCATCACTTGGCTTTAGTCTAGTGGTGATCCATGCACCTCTACCTCACAGACCTATTTTTTTAAACATAATTTGCAATATCATACACCAATACAAATGTCAAATTGGGGTAACCTAACACACCACCTACACTGGGTGACTGTCTCCTACCTTATTTGACGGAGTTGCCAACCCTAAACTCAGCTCCAATCAGTTTCTCTGAGCAGCTGTCTCCTCTGTTGGTGATGACCACAGAGACCCCTCTGTAAATTCTCAGCAGATCAACTCCTTTCCACAGGGTGTCATGATAAGCAGTGTGTGCAGGAGCTGAGGTATCCTTGGGAACCTTGGTTACCATCTATGGCACTATAGAACATCAGACTCTTTTTCACAAAGAGTTACGTTGTGAGAAGCACAAGGAGGACATATTGAGATAATCTGACGAGATACGTACATTATCTTTTCATGTTTGTTTGGTGAGCGTACATACACATTATATACACTAATTTAGCCAACATTGATATGAAATCCAATCAGCAGTTTTAAATTCAGTGTTTGTCCTTGATAACATATTTAGGGAAAGTACTCTGTTCAGAATTAAACATGCTAATGACATTTGTTATTTATATTAGAAGACTTTCCAAGTTATATTAACCCACTCTTTTCTGTGTGTTACAGAAATCATAAAATCTCATGTGTTATATCTTTGTGTGGATATGTTATAAATTAAAAACCAATATGGAGAGACTAAAAATCTCATGTGCCAGTTTTCACACTTGATTTACATTAACATGCTGAACTGCAAAGCAAGCAAAACGGTTTATGAAAATAAACAAAACAATTTAAACAATAAACAGAAATATAATGTTGTGTCATATTCATATTTTGCCGTTCCTATGCAGTTTTTCTTTTGGATGTCTGACATGTCATGACACAATGGATGAAAGGTTCTATGGAACTCCTCCCTAACAAACTATGTCAGCTCTATTAAATAATGCCATTTTGAATCATGAAGGGTTTCTGTGGACACAACCGAAGATCACTGTGTGACTGCATGTTTGAACCATCTTCTTGCCATTACATTGGTGACATACATGACAGTGCGCACATAATAGTAGACACATACTTCACAGTAAAGCATATTAGCACTTTAAGTCTTATAAGCACTTTCAACTATAAAGTAAAAGAAAAAGGGTAAGGCAAACTAAAAATATAAAGTTCTCTGGTTCAATTTCTTGATATCGTCAGAACATATATCAATGCACTTGGATGGGTCCAGTGATTCCACCTAGGCTTTTCATGTGTTTTAACATCAGACCCCTCAATCAAGTAACATCCATATTAAAAGCACATTTAAAAGGACCTTACAATTATTGTAGTGTTTCCAGGATATCCTAATTGAAATGCTTTCCATTCAATTATGCAATCTATGAAAGTCAGACTTACTTTAGGGTGAATTCATTTTGATCAACTCACTATTTTCTTTTTGCACCTGTGGTATCTGATGAATTAAAGAGAATGGGTAACTCACAGAGATTCAAGGTTGCACATATTCTGAAAATCCAGCTGATATGACTTTCTTTATTGTCTGTATGGTTCTTGTTGGAACAGTGTTCCGTTTTCATGCACCATGTTTATATATGTCACGGTTCATGTGTATTTACAATAAAAATGTACATTTCCAAGAACATAAATATATTTCTTGACTGACTATGACGGTGAATGTCTGTGTGTGTGTGTGTGTGTGTGTGTGTGTGTGTGTGTGTGTGTGTGTGTGTGTGTGTGTGTGTGTGTGTGTGTGTGACAACATCAAAATAAAAATGGTTTCCTTATTGTACCCTTTGTGTTTATCTTATCAGAGTAGCGGACTGAATAGCTAGATACAAGGTCAAACTGCTGCTGAGGCATGGCAGAACGTGACTTATATTATCTCTTTGATGAACTGTATAATTCTTGTTTTTGACAACCGTATTTTCAAGAATTTCCTCAATTAACAAGGAGTTGTTAATAGATAACTACTGGCTGATGGGGTTTAAATAGGTCTGAAAGTTTCTAAGCCATACAACACTTTAAACCTTCTTCAGAGAAACACAAGTCTCCAACGCCTATCAAAAGAAAGAGACCATGTCAAGGTAAGAGGGAAATTACTTCCATTATGTCCATGCAGAGACAATCTATGTTTTAATTCCATTTAAATGTACAAGGCACTCCAGAGTAAAAACTAAATAAACAACGACAACAACATTCTGAAGTTGACGGTTCACGGAAGTGTTCATTTGAGTGAGTTTTACCTGGAAAAATCAGGCCTCAATCTCAGTGTGTGTATTTGTGTTTGTGTGTGTGTGTGTTTTTGTCTGTGTTTGTGTGTCTGCTTGTGTATGTGTGTGTGTGTGTGTGTGTGTGTGTGTGTGTGTGTGTGTGTGTGTGTGTGTGTGTGTGTGTGGAAAAAAAGAGAGAGCGAGCGAGAGAGAGAGAGAGAGAGAGCACTTTGAAAAAACCCAGCTTTGAAATTTTCTCCATACTTCCATGACATCACATGTAGTAAATAGTTGTTGAGTTATGTATTAACAGTGTAGCACTTTGTCAGGGATCATTTTCCAATGGATAATATTTAGTTTAATAACATAGTCATTTATTTTGTGTTTTTTCTTTATGTTTAGTTCAATCAGTCTTCAGGTCTGTGGCTCAGACTTCAATTATGAGGCCATCAGATATTAAACTGTATGTGAAAGAAAGAAAGGGAGAGACTGATTTCCATTCCAGAGAATATGTCCCATGCAATGACTGCTAAAATATATATTTTTTCTAACCAGAATGGGGACACTTTTCCTGACTATCTTCCTTGGTTTGTCAGGATTTACAGTTATGGCGCTACCTCAAGGTAAACAACAACAAAATGTGATTGTTTATTTGATAAACTGTGATAGGTTAACACACTGTCTGTCATGATAACAAACAAATCATTGTTTTATCAAATTTGTGTGACTGGAATAGGAAAATTATTGAAAAGTACATAAAAATATATATGTTTGAGGAACCTTACGATCTCTGTTCAGCTCAATGTCATGTCAAGTTTAAGTTCCCCCTTCAGCTCTCCTGACAGTCATGTTGTCTTGATTATCTCTTAGGCTTCGATTACATTGCCTGGGAAAAGTGACCCAATTCCGTTGTTTGGCTCACATGTGGCACATAACGAATTTTAATGACGTGTATTGTTACTTTCACAAGCAATAAGGGCTCTCATCTTCTCCTCTTCTTCTCTGCCTTAAATTATGACCACTATTTTGCAGACCTCTGAAGACGCTTATTAATTAGTTTGCATCCATTGCTGTGCCAGCTGGTTGTTAACTTTCGTTTCAGTACCAAACTTGTATACATGTGGGTTGTTTTAAGTGTTAAGGAAGTTTAAACACAGGAATCGGATATGGGTCAATTTTAAAAGTAGATGCAAACAGATGGTCAAAACAAATTGGATCTAGGCAGTGAATCAGAACTGGGCATCAAGACCTGCAGTGTAAACACAGCCTTTTAGAAACAGACCTAGCAGGCACAGCATTAGTCCCAATCATCAGACTCATTGTCTCGGTCACTTATCTATTCTCTTAATCAGTAATGACACATAATAAAAACAGGGCAATGTCAAATTAAACTGAGCATTTATTATTTCATGTAATACACATTTAAAGCAGCAGTGAGGAGTTCTGAAAATATAACTGGAAATCTAACTGCCTCACAGGCATGCAGAAACCTCACTCATATATTTTTGGCAATATAGTTAATGATATTGGGCTGTGAAAGCTTTGTTTATGCTTTTGTGCCATGGTCTGACCCGGACGATAGAACTGCATAGTGCATAACCTATGCATCTAGTTGGATTGACAGGTTTGTTTATGTCCTTCACATGACCATACACCATGAAAATGAATCAGATGATGATACTAGTACAAGTTGCTTATAAAACCATGCTTCAACAAATAGCAGATTGCTGCATGGCAAAATTCTGCATTTCTTCACACAGATTAACAAAGAAAAGATAATAAGATACGCTGTTCTTTTTCGTCATATTGATGTGAAAAATATTTTTTTACAGCTAGAAATTTAGCATTGTATGGAAGGGCCACCCAGTCAGACCTGCATGAAACCCCCTCAGGACACAGTAATGCCCTCAATGCCATAGATGGAAATCGTGACTCACATTTCTTTCATGGATCTTGCACTGCTACTGATGCACAGAATCATCCCTGGTGGAGGGTTGATCTACTGAGGCAGTACATTATTACTTCAGTGGCCATCACTAACAGAGGAGACCATTACCCTGAGAGAATCAACGGAGCTGAGATTCGTATTGGCAGCTCCCTGCGGGGCAATGGGAATCACAATCCACTGTAAGATTATCATGTTCTCTCGTTGTTAACAGATTGAAAATGACTGGGTCAAAAGGTTATTTCAGAACTTCTAATGCATAGGCCCACGGTCCATTTCAATGAGTAGCTGCAAATGTACAGTTTATTATCATATCGTATACTGATAAAAGAAAGTGATGATGAATATTGTTTACTCTTTAGCCTCCTTCCCCTGATACCACTGTATTGCAGTAGGTGGTTTGTAAATTGAATATGTCTAAGAGAACCGCTTCACTGAGGCAACAGTGTTAAGTGTTAGGTTCAATCTACCCTAAACCCTCCACTCAAACTACATGTTAATATTTTTATTACAAGGTAGAATGTTATTCAAGGAGTGTATTCAGTAATTAATCAACCAATGAATTAAGTAAATAAATAAGTAAAGAAGTTTTGTCCTGGTATGCTTCCCAAAGTCATTATCATGATAAGGCAAACTCAGACAAGTTCATTGTTTTCATATAATAGCGCTAAATAGTTCACATGTGTACACAAAACACTATAACTCTTGATTTCACTTTCAGGGCAGGGGTTATATCCTCTATCCCAGCTGGAAGAACCCACACCTTCAGCTGGGATAAAGGGATGGAGGGCCGCTATGTTAATGTTGTTTTGCCTGGAAGCAACAAGCTTTTGACACTTTGTGAGGTGGAGGTGTATGGCTATCTGGCCCCAAATGGTAAACGTTGTCCTTGTTAATATTTCACACATATCACAACATACAGAAAATATCTCATTTAGAATAAAAGCGTGTAAAAATGTAGCAATATTGAAACAACTTAGGGCAAGCTTTAAAACAAGTCCTATAAATGAATTTTTCAGTATCCCCAAACTTGTTTAAGATCAAGAGGCATTTTACTTCTTGTCAACTAAACACATACAGTATACTTTTCAAATCAAGGCCATGGTCAAAATTGTCCAGAAAACAAGCAAAGCAATTTTTTGCGATATAAGCATAGGAAAAGAGCTAGATGAGAGATGATGCACCTGGTTGAAAACAATTGAATTGACAAAAAAAACATAACCACTTCAGACAGGACATGGTTTTTAACTGTACATAATTGTTAGCCTAGTTGCTCATTTGTCATTGTTCTTTCATTGTTTCCATGCAGGTGAGAATGTGGCTTTAAGAGGGAAAGCAACTCAGTCAGACCTTTGGGGAAATGGATTTGCATACAATGCCATTGATGGGAATCGTGACGGCATATATGACCATGGTTCCTGCACTCACACAGACGCTCATGTCAACCCTTGGTGGAGAGTGGATTTACTCCAAAAATATAAAGTCTTCTCTGTGATAATTACCAACAGGAAGGATGCTGTTCCTAGTAGACTGAATGGAGCTGAAATCCGAATAGGAAATTCTTTGAACAACAATGGCATCAACAACCCCAGGTAAGAATTGGTATCTCAATTTCTGGCTATAATCTAACACTAACACCATGTTGACACCAAAGTAGCTCTGAGTTCACATGTTGTTCTCCGTATTGTTGTCCTTGGCATGCATCATGTTTGTCATAACTGCACCCTATGCCATCCGTTACTCTCTACGAAGGACTAGACAAGACTAGACTTTGGAATACTTACTAAAACAATGACAGGATGGTATAGTATAAGCTGAAGGATCCTGTATTAATGTGAGTTATTTTTAACTATATCCTTTTCAGGTGTGCCGTAATCTCCTCTATTCCTGCTGGGTTTTCCAAAACCTTTGAGTGTAATGGGATGGAGGGACGCTATGTTACCGTGGTGATTCCTGGACGTGCAGAGTACCTGACCCTCTGTGAGGTGGAGGTATATGGATCACCGCTGGACTAAAGCCTAGAGAAACAGCACAGAAGGAGACGAGCCTTCTGTACGCCAATATTCCTGTAGCTGTATATTTTGGCATCACATTTTATATCTCTCTGTCATATGAGATTCCTCAGCAATGTTTGGGTGTCTGATAAACAAAGTGAACATCATACCTATCTCTCTCTGTGTGTGTCTCTCTCACACACACACTCTTGTAGTCTAAGTAAGTGTAATGATAAATAATGATTTCCATTTGTCCAGGGAGTGCTGGATATTTCATAATGAATTATTGGGCTTTGTTGTGTGATGAATAAAGGCCAATTAAAGAATGAAATGTACTCCTGTGTGGTTTTGAGTGTTCACATTCTACAAATACACATGAAGCTTGAGTGGAGCAGTTCCTATCCCTACTGCTCAGAGGTGACTCAAGAAACAGTAACGGGACGCAGTCCAGATGTAACAATGTGCTTTAAGAGCTTTTGTACATGTCAACTTACACATCATATTTAGCTGTCTTGGTCTCAGGGCAGCTTCAAGTAAATACATGCTACATGCCTATTGACCTCTCCTTGACATGACTGTCAGCTCAGCAGATATGCAAGCGGATAACCCAAAGGAGAGTGGGTCAGAGGTCAAATTAATGTCAAAACACTGCTTGGGATTTTTACAGCCAGAACCCTAACTCTATTCATCACTCTTGACCTACCTGAAAAAGTATTTTGCCTTGCCTGCCTTGACCCTTGGTTTGATCTACTGAAGTGGTTAATCTACTGTCAACTTTGGCCAACACAGAAAACTGTGGTATCCAGAGAAATATTGCAGCAGACATTCATAAGTTAAGCTAGCTTCATAGTGATTTTACAATGGCTTCTTTTAATGACATTGGCTTCCATCTGTCTAACAATGAGAAGCACAGAGCTGGTGTCTGAAAAGCAGCCAAGAGCTGCTGTCTTCATGGCAAGTCAGCCTTCACTGATGTCACTCTTCACTGTTAACTTAGACAACTACTATTGTCAGCTCCCCGATCGATTATGGCCACTGTAATTCATTGTCAAAATCAGCTTCATGTAATCACTTCACCACAGAAGTCATATTTGGAATTATGCCACATACTGTCCTTATAACATGAGTTTTAAGCATTTGCCTCAAATAAAGTGTTTTTTGTTTTGTGATTTCCATTAGAGCACAGTGACTACTTTCATTGCACAGGGACACCCTCTCACTTACAGATGAAGTACTGGAGATGAAAAAATGGAGTAATAATCGAATGTTAATGCATAACACAACCAGGCTTTTTACGTCTATGGCTATCCCCCCTTTATGTCTATGGTTATCCCCCCTCACTTTTGTCTAATTAAGAACAAAAATACTATTCTGTGATCCACATTGAAATTCTGAGGCTATACTCTTGGCTGTGTCCAAGTTGTAAATTGTATAGCTTGAGGGCTTGGCACTCACATACTTAAAAAATACCCCACACTGAACCCGGCACAGAGTTGCCAACTTTATTCTGAGAACAAACCTTGACACACTTTGACAAAGACCTTCGTAAGTGTGTGACGCTTCCCTTACCGGAGTTCTTAGTTCTCAGTAATTTAAATGCCAAAGACACACTATCTGTGGTGTGTTTGTTTTTTTTAACTCCTGGGATACATGTGTTTAATTTATTCACAAACAACGGAGCACTGTTGAGGGCTATTTGAAAGCCAACACTGTATTGGTCAGAAGAGACTACCAGAGGAAGACATAAAACCTACCTTATAGTGTGATATCTCTATTGTTGTCTTGTTCAGGCTGTCCACTGAACATATGGCTCCTTTGTGTATTTGTGTGTGTGTGTGTAAGGGTCTGGATGTGGTATGGCTGATTTTAACATGCATGAGGCAGCATCCATACACTCCCTGAGGCTCAGCCTGCCAGAGTTAGCCTGACGATGTCATACTCATAATTCTAGTCAGAATATGAGTCTGAGACCGAACCCTTGGGCTGTGATTATGGGGCGTGTTTCAACGAACCAGGAAAGAAAATTCCTCTTCGCTGAATTGGATACCTAGAACCAATCAGAGCAATGTAGTATTACCATCTGATAGATTAAACTTTTACCTGATCCCGTAGGAAGGACGGCAAAAACATCTTTTCAATCGACAAATGCCTTGATCGCGTTTCTCTGTTCCTCTTTCAAAATAAATGCGCTGTCAATATCTGTTGAGATATGCCTGCTCACGTTACTTAATTAGCACTCAAGGCTAGAAGCTACCATTTGTTTCAATGTTTTTTTTGTCTACGCGTTAGCATAACCTATCAATAATGGTCTAGAGCAGGGGTCCCCAACCTTTTTTGCACCACGGACCGGTTTAATGTAGGGACTTTTTTCACGGACCGGCTTCAAGGTGTCATTTTACACCACTTATTAGTCACGTCATCCATTCATATTGATGTGTTGTCTGTTAAAAGAAGCTTTCTTTTTTGAGGTCGTAGGCTCCTCTTCTGACTCCTTAGTTGACCTTTTCACCTTTGCAAAGAAGCTCTCCAAAGATGTTTGTTTTATTACTAATTTTCGCTAGTTTGGGGGCTTTTTTTTTGAGTGACATATCACGTGAACGAGACAAGCGTCTTGACGTGACTAGAGGCACAGGCGAATGTTACGTCCGGGAAAATCCGGTAGTTTTTCAAAATAAAACACCTTTCAGACTCCAATAATTAATACAGCGGAAATTATATGAATTATTTATTCTTTCTGTGCGGCCCGGTAACAAATCCCTCTGAAGCACTCTAGACCAGTGGTCCCCAACCACCGGGCCGCGGCCCGGTACCGGTCCGCGGCCCGGTGGTTGGGGACCACTGGTCTAGAGTGCTTCAGTTAAGACCTACAATCCTCGGCAACACTCGTTTTGCGTATACACAACTAACCGAGTCAATGTAGACATAAAAAAAAGTCGTGTAGATAGCTTAAATCATATAAAATATGTCCCACTAAGCTTCCGAGAAGGCGCCATCTTTGTTCGATGTATATTCTATCTATATCTGTCCATCAACGTATAAAGCCCGTCCTTACAATTTGATTGGTCAGATCACTTTTCTGAGCCGTTTAAACCCTCCCAACTAGTTCAAGTCCAGACTGAATCTCCCAGACCAAAAATGTTGTGGGCGGAGTTCAGGCTGGTATCCAGGCTATGCCAGAGTGGTTATTAGCTTAGGTATTGTGTCTGCTCTTTCTGATTCTTCTTGTGGGAGATGGCTTCTGTGTTGCTGAAGCCTCTGCATTAGGTACACTTCTTGTGTTTATTCAGCTGTTTTGAGGCATTTCTCCAAAAGGACAGAGCATTAAAGTCATATAATAGTATAATAGTCATATAAATGCCATGATAAATAATTGCAGTCACTTTGACCCACTTGCCCTTGATTTCAGTGGCTATGAGAGGCAAGACGATTCAGTCATCCACGTTCAACAGTTCCACTGCTGCCAAGAAGGCCATCGATGGGAACCGAAGCGGGATGCCCCAGGACGGCTCCTGTGCGCAAACAGGCTGAGACCAACCCCTGGTGGAGGGTCGACCTGCTGGAGGCATACAGAGTCTCAACCGTGACCATCACCAACAGAGAGGACTGCTGTGCTGAGAGGATCAACGGAGCTGAGATCCGCATTGGCAACTCCCTTGAAAACAACGGCAACAGCAACCCAAGGTACCAGCTGATTATATGGAGTCATGAGCATGGTTTCCTCAGATATGCCTTTTTGTGTTTTTTCTCTTATTTATTACCTTAAATTGGCGTGTTTGCCAAAGATGACAACACCAATGTGGAATAGTTATGCTTTAAAATCCCATCATTACTGAGACAGGCAAATTGAATCATGTCAATTGTGTTTAAATATATACAAATTATGAATGTCTTTTATATTTACTGTCCCGAACAGATGCACGGTTATCTATTCCATACCAGCAGGGAGAGCCAGCACGTCCTTCCAATGGAATGGAGGGCCGTTATGTGAATATATTCAGCAGGGGGTACGAGCAGCATCTGACTCTGTGTGAGGTGGAAGTAAATGATGTGCCTGTTCCTGTCGGCATGGAATCTGAGTTAGCAAATACTACAAAACAAAACATTTCCGAGATCACTTAACTAAGATGACTTAGTTTACATTCCAGCTATATTACATTTTACTCTCTCACAGAAAATTTGGCTTTGAATAAACAGGCGTCTCAGTCATCGCAGTACAACTACTTGGGCAATCATCAGACTCATTGGGCCCTATCTTGCCGATCAGAAACGCAAGTAGGACGGCGCCAAGCGCAAGTAGCTGTGTGGGCGGCTCTATGGCGCAGTTGCTATTTTAACGGCGGAAAAAACACACTTGCGTCCAGCGCAAGTGTCAAAAGGGTTGGTCCAAAGGAGGTTACTCAGCCATAGGTGTGGTTTGGGCGTAATATGCAATAAACCAATCCGAGCGTCATCTCACATTCCCTTTAAGAGCGAGGAGCGCATAGTCCATAGCGGCTTGTTATTTTGATGGCGGAATGACCTGGTGGAAGACCGGAAAAGTTCACAGCCGAGGAGACCGACGTGAGATTTACACCAATTTTTTGGCAAGCCATATATAATTACAAGGAAAATAAAGTATTTACACTTGAGGAAATCATTGTGATATCCATATCCAAGATATTTTAAAAATAGGCATACATCTAGCGTAGCCTACACATTGACCCAAATGATTCAGGTTAATTGAAGCTGCGTGACATTTGATTTATTGTATGGCTTTGTAAAAAGCCGGGAGATAGATATGGGGATGCGAGAAACCCTCCAAAAGTAAACAAAGTCAAGCAAGCATGTCAAGATATTGCCGTGATTGTTTCTGCAACGGGGCACCCGAAAACGTTGCCGAAAACGCTATAATGACGTCCGGAGACGTGGGACATCCAAGCTGGAAGGTAACACATGTTCTCGTGGCTTCACGGGAGGTGGATCTGCCTCGACCCAGGATCTGACGGCAGCAGAGGACATCGCCACGTCTACCCTCACGCCTGAGAGCGTGCAGGGATTTGGGGGCATGGAAATCGGCACCCAAGCCAGTGCACCAGCTGACCAAACCCAAGGTACATAAATAAAGTCCACATACACAGAGATGAGTTTACAAGATTTATAATAATACTGGCATTAAATAAATGCAACAAAGCCATACAATAAATCAAATGTCACGCAGCTTCAATTAACCTGAATCATTTGGGTCAATTGTGTACGCTAGATGTATGCCTAGTTTTAAAAAGTCTTGGATACGGATATCACAATGATTTCCTCATGTGGTAAATACTTTATTTTCCTTGTAATTATATATGGCTTGCCAAACAATTGGTGTAAATCTCTCGTGAAGACGACAGAAGTAAAGTGTAGCCTACAGGTCCTATACTGTGCGGGCAAGCACATGCGCCCTTAAAATAGCGTTCTGAATACGCGTTACAGACTTTAGACATTGCGCCTCACATTAGACCAGCTTTTTTTTGGTCAATGGCGCACGGCGCACGGCGTTGTTTTGAAAACTGCAAAATACCACTTGCGCCAGAGAAACGCCTTCTCTGTTCCGCCCCCGCCCATGTCGACGCAAGTTCATTTCGAAGCGGACCTCTCACTCACCATGAAAATTAATGAGAAGAAGATATCGGTACAATTTGCTTATATAAACATGCTTCAATAATTATAAAATGGGAAAATGCTGCATTTCATACACACTAATTAACAAAGAAAACTAAATATGATACACTGTTGTTGTTCAAGTAATTTTGTTGTGAAAAATATTTCTTTACAGCTAAAAATTTAGCATTGTATGGAAAGGCCACCCAGTCAGACTTGTTTGGAAACTCCTTGGATGGGCACAGTCTTGCCCAAAATGCCATAGATGGAAATCGTGACTCAAATTTTTATCATGGATCTTGCACTCATACTGATGCACAGACTAATCCCTGGTGGAGGGTTGATCTACTGAGGCAGTACATTATTACTTCAGTGGCCATCACCAACAGAGGAGACTGCTGCGCTGAGGGAATCAACGGAGCTCAGATTCGTATTGGCAGCTCCCTGCGGGACAATGGCAATCACAATCCACTGTAAGATTCAAATTTTCTCTCGTTGTTAACTGATCGAAAGTGAATGGGTAGAAAGGTGATTTCAGAATGTCTAATGCATAGGCCCACGGTTCATTTCAATGAGAAGCTGCAAATGTAAAAACACTATCTTATCCTATCTTATTGTGTACTGACAAAAGAAAGTGATAATGAATATTGATTACTCTTCAGCCTCCTTGCCCTGATATCACTGTATTGCAGTAAGTGGTTTGTAAAGTGAATATGTCAGTTTTAGGTTCAATGTACCCTAAACCCTTGACCCAAACTGCATGTTAATTTTGTAACATGTTGCAATTGCATGCAAGGAGTGCACTGTATTTAGTAATTAATCAACCAATTAATGAAATAAGTAAATAATTAATAGAGATATTCTGTCCTGGCATAGTTGTCAAAGCAATTAATCATGAGAACAACGAGACAAGGCAATTTTTTTTCGTATAAAAGCGCAGAATATTTCACACAAAACACTATAACTGTTGACTTCACTTTCAGGGCAGGGGTTATATCCTCTATTCCAGCTGGGGGAACTCACACCGTCAGCTGGGATAAAGGGATGGAGGGCCGCTATGTTAATGTTTTTTTGCCTGGAAACAAGAAGTATTTGATGCTTTGTGAGGTGGAGGTGTATGGCTATCCAGCACCAAATGGTACGCATTGTCCTTTTAAATATAGCATACACATCACAACATACACAAAGCATTTAGGCTTAAGAAAAGCCTTAAAACTATTCAAATTAACGTAATTTTCATTATCCCCACACCTGATCAGATTTTTCAGTTAATGAAATGGAAGAGTAAATGTCTTATTTAAGATCAAGATGCATTAACATCCTGTCAACTAAACACATACAGTATACTTTTCTGCACATGGTCAAAGCTGTCTAGAAAACATGCCAATCGTATCTGATGCAATATAAGCATAGGGAAAGCAGTAGATGAGAGATAATGCACCTGGTTGAAAACTATTTATTCAAACAAAAAACATACTCAACCACTTCAGACAGGACATGGTTCTTAACTACATAATTCTTAGCCTAGTTGCTCATTTGTCAGTGATCTTTTATTATTTCCATGCAGGTGAGAATGTGGCTTTAAGAGGGAAAGCAACTCAGTCAGAACTTTATAAAAATGGTTTTGCAAACAATGCCATTGATGGGAATCGTGACGGCATATATGGCCATGGTTCCTGTAGCACCACAGAAGCTCACCTCAACCCTTGGTGGAGAGTGGATTTGCTCCAAAAATATAAAGTCTTCTCTGTGATAATCACCAACACAGTGGACAGTGTTCCCAGTAGACTGAATGGAGCTGAAATCAGAATTGGGAATTCTTTGGACAACAACGGCATCAACAACCCCAGGTAAGAATTGGTATTTCAATTTATGGCTATATCTAACACCAACACCATGTTGACACCAAAGTAGCTCTGGGCTGACATGCTGCCCTTTGTATTGTTATCCTTGGCATGCATTATTTTTAACTACACCTTGTGCCATCCGTTACCCCGCACAAAATCTCTGACAGTACTAGACTATTCGGAATACTTAAACAATGACAGAATGATATAGGGTATGCTCAAAGACCCAGTATTAGTGTGCGTTAAAAAACAAAAAAAAACAATATCCTTTTCAGGTGTGCTGTAATCTCCTCTATTCCTGGTGGATTTTCCGAGACCTTTGAGTGTAATGGGATGGAGGGACGCTATGTTACCGTGGTGATTCCTGGACGTGCAGAGTACCTGACACTCTGTGAAGTGGAGGTATATGGATCACTGCTGGACTAAAGCCCAGGGAAAAGCGATGGATAGCTTACACTACTCTCAAAACACAGCAAATGTGTTGTTGTGCTGAACATGTCATGGGCAACACTTTCATTTATAAAAATAGAATCTGTTCATGTTACTAAAAATAATGAATTACTGGTAGGCTTACACATATATTATTTAAATATGATTAGCTGTTGGAACAAATCATCCATTTTCACAATGAGTGCAATTACACTAATATTGCATGGATAGAATGTTGGAGTTGCCACCAGTTTAAACCAGTTCGCCCTGGGTTGTAAAAGGTTGGTCGAAAACTAGCAATCCTAACCTAGCATGCTAAATCATTTCTTTTGGAACGACGGGTGTGTGTATCTGTCCTTCAAATGACCTTATAAGCCTACCTTAAAATTAATTTGAAGATGATATCAGTTCTTGTTACCTATAAAAACATGCCTAAAAAAGTGGTGAATTAATGCACACAGTTTATTTAATTCAACGCTGAAGTCATTTACAAAATGTGTTAAAAGAGGACAGAGATCAGTATATTCACTGTCACACCACTGCAGCAATGTTTCTAGTGTTAATGATACATGTATGACAGATGTGGTTGCAAAACTTCTAGGACGCTCACTTCAAGTGGAGATAGACATTATAATTATAAATTCAATTTGTCAACTGTCCTGAGTTTTTGATTGAAGTGAATCTTTTGTTGCCAGCTGCCCGGTATTCTACTAGTAGTTTCAGGCCTGCCTTTGGGAAGACGAGTCATCTGAATGGTGACTCTCACTTCTTCCCACAGTTTGTCATGTTGACTGTTTCCCTTCCTACTGGGAGTCTGTGCTCTGTTCCTTTCAAGTATTGTGTAGTTAAGTTATTAACTCTTCTGCCAAAATAATCAGAACAGCAGTCCTTTCAGTAAAGTTTACCTCACATCCTGTGGTGCCACCAGTTGGCGCCAAAGAACAGTTTTCAGTTTCCTAGCTTCAAGAAATCCACCTGTGGCCCACATCCCTTGCATTACCTATACAGAACAGAAGCGCAGTGTTTATTTAAGATGGCTAACAATTTCAGTCTGCAGTTAGCATTGATTACCTGTGTCCATGTCACAGGGTGTGCCTGTTGAGTTCCTAATGGGTCTGCATTGTAAGTTTGAAGGAATCATCAGTCCTTTATATTCTCTTCTGAGAGTCTTAGTTTTAGTGCTGATGAGATCTTTGTTTTGGTTTGCAGGAATCTTCAGACATATAAAGTCTCTTTTATTCTCCTCTGATACTCAGTTTAGGTGCTGATGAGAATTTTGTTTTTGGTTTAACCTTTTGTGTAAAAGTTCTTTGCTGTGTGTTAGAATTTTTGGATTGGAAAACTGCTGCCTATTTCTTTAAATAAAAGACTTAACAGACTTTTGCTGAGTTGTGTCCCTTTCTGTGCTTCTTGCTTTTATAGGCATGTCAAAAATAACCCCCACATGTTTCTGGCACATGTGTGTTCCTGGTGTGCACTGATGAAGGGGATGTTTTTTACTGGGGGACCATGATCGGATCAGTACTCATCAGTCTGTGAATCTGTGATGGTTGTTTTATATCCCGTGTGTATTTAACACACAGGAGCAGGAATGGGACATTTGTTTACACATACGGCCTACAGTATTTCATTTTTTTTCATTTCAGTCATTTAGAGTGACACAAATGCCTTTACATCAACACTTTATATGATTATTATATCATAGATGTTTTAAACAACTCAGTGATCCAATGACTGTCTTCTAGGTATGTAGTGAATGGTTTGTGTTGTCTGTTGCAGCATCACTTGGCTTTAGTCTAGTGGTGATCCATGCACCTCCACCTCACAGACCTATTTTTTTAAACATAATTTGCAATATCATACACCAATACAAATGTCAAATTGGGGTAACCTAACACACCACCTACACTGGGTGACTGTCTCCTACCTTATTTGACGGAGTTGCCAACCCTAAACTCAGCTCCAATCAGTTTCTCTGAGCAGCTGTTTCCTCTGTTGGTGATGACCACAGAGACCCCTCTGTAAATTCTCAGCAGATCAACTCCTTTCCACAGGGTGTCATGATAAGCAGTGTGTGCAGGAACCGAGGTGTCCTTGGGAACCTTGGTTACCATCTATGGCACTATAGATGTGTCTTTAGAGTAAATATGGATCACTCATCAGACTCTTTTTCACAAAGAGTAACGTTGTGAGAAACACAAGGAGGACCTGTTTAGATATTCTGACGAGATACGTACATTATCTTTTCATGATTGGTGAGTGTACATACACATTATATACACTAATTTAGCCAACATTGATATGAAATCCTAGCCTGGTGACACCAGCCTACGTATTTCCGCCTGAATTGATTTCAAGCTCATACTCAGTCTGGCTCAACCCCATTGACAATCGTCTCCAGAACTCAAAATTTTGCAGGACCAATCAGCGAACAGTTCAGAGCTGTGACGCAAAACTGGCTTTGGAGGAAAAGACACGAAAAGCTATCGGAAAAGTTGTCTCAACTCTCGAGAACATCAGAAAATTAAAAGGAGAACAAGAGTATTTTCTTGTAAGTTTTATGATTGGAAAGGACGTCGTAGCTCTTCTCCCAACTGGCTTTGGGAAGAGTTTAATCTACCGAATGCTTACTAAACGTTGCTGATTGGTTAAGGGAACTCCAATGATTTTAAACCTCAAGATAAGCACCCGCCCATCTCGGAAACCAAAATGCATTGGGTTGGCCCAGACTGAAAGACGGAATGAAATAGAGTCACAGGCTGGTAATGGCCAGGCTAATGAAATCCAATCAGCAGTTTTAAATTCAGTTTGTCCTTGATATTAACATATTTAGGGAAAGTAAACATGCTAATGACATTTGTTATTTGTATTAAAAGACTTTCCAAGTTATATTAACCCACTCTTTTCTCTGTGTTACAGAAATCATAAAATCTCATGTGTTATATCTTTGTGTGGATATGTTATAAATTAAAAACCAATGAAATGGACAACTGTAATGCAAAAAAACAATATGGAGAGACTAAAAATCTCATATGCCAGTTTTCACACTTGATTTACATTAACATGCTAAACTGCAAAGCAAGCAAAACGGTTTATGAAAATAAACAAAACAATTTAAACAATAAACAGAAATATAATGTTGTGTCATATTCATATTTTGCAGTTCCTATGCAGTTTTTCTTTTGGATATCTGACATGTCATGACACAATGGATGAAAGGTTCTATGGAACTCCTCCCTAACAAACTATGGCAGCTCAATTAAATAATGCCATTTTGAATAATGAAGGGTTTCTGTGGACACAACCGAAGATCACTGTGTGACTGCATGTTTGAACCATCTTCTTGCCATGCCATTGGTGACATACATGACAGGTCGCACATAACAGTAGACACATACTTGACAGGAAAACATAGCACTTTTAAGTCTTATAAGCACTATCAACTTTCAAGTCAAAGGAGTGTGATTGTATTGGGGATTTTGGACCTCTGAAATAAAATTATGCTCTTATTACCCTTTGTGTTTATCTGATCAAAATAGCTAACTGATTATCTAGATACTCAGACAAATTGTTGTTGAGGTCCTTAAGTATGGCAGAACTTTGCTACTATTATCTCTTTTATTCACTACGTTTCCTGTTTTTGAAAACCATATTTACGAGCAATCTAGATAGTGGCCTAGAATTTCCTCAATTAAGAAGGACTTGTTAATGGATAATAACTGGCTGATGGGGTTACATAGGTCAGAAGGCGTCTAAGCCATATGACACATCAATACTTCTCCAGAGGAAAAAACAGTTCTCCAACACCTATGAAAAGAAGCAGACCATGTCTATTAAGTCCATGCTGAGACAATTTATGTTTTTAATTTCTTTTTAATGTGCAAAGTACTCCTAGTAATGCCGAAACAAAATTAACTACATTGAACAACAACTGAAATATTCGGAAGTGGACTGAGTGTTTATTTATAGTGATTATAGGAGTTTTACCAGGATAAATCAGTCATCAAGCTCAGTGTGCATGTGTGTGTGCATATGTGTTTGTGTATGCGTGTGTGAGAGACAGATAACTTTGAAAATCAAACTTTTAAATATTCTCTCCATATTTTCACATTACATCACATGTTAGTTGATGAGTTTTGTATTGACAGTGTAGCATTTTGCCAGAATGGATGCTATTCAGTTTAATAGTGAAAGGTTAACCCAGGGACCCTTCCCAGCAGGGGTTGAGGGGATCACAGAACACCTGAAAGAGTTACATACTTGTGAGCAATAGGTTATTATTGTCAGAAGTACTAACATAAACTCACACACCATGGTAAAGAGAAACATTAGTAAATGTTGTTCACTTTCCTTTCCATTTGTTTTGGATTATTATTGGAATTCAGCTGGTGTTACAAAGTGAAGTTTAAGCATAAACTGCCAGCAAATAAAAACAACGTAACACTGTAAAATCTCCCACACTATATTTCCGGTGAATATTTGTATGTCTGTGTGTGTGTGTGTGTGTGTGTGTGTGTGAGTGTGTGTGTGTGTGTGTGTGTGTGTGTGTCTCTCTGTATTTGGGCTTTTGGACAACATCAAAATAAAAATGGTTTCCTTATTGTACCCTTTGTGTTTATCTTATCTTAGTAGCTGACTGAATAGTTAGATACAAGGTCCATCTGCTGCTGAGGCATGGCAGAACGTGACTACTATTATCTCTTTGATGAACTGTATGCTTTTTTGTTTTTGACGACCGTATTTTCAAGAATTTCCTCAATTAAGAAGGTGTTGTTAATAGATAACAACTGGCTGATGGGGTTTAAATAGGTCCGAAAGCTTCTAAGCCATACAACACTTTAACACTTCTTCAGAGAAACACAAGTCTCCAACACCTATCAAAAGAAAGAGACCATGTCAAGGTAAGAGGGAAATTACTTCCATTATGTCCATGCAGAGACAATCTATGCTTTAATTTCATTTAAATGTACAAGGCACCCCAGAGTATAAACAAAATAAACAACGACAACAACATTCTGAAGTTGACGGTTCTAAGTGTTAATTTGAGTGAGTTTTACCTGGAAAAATCAGGCCTCAATCTCAGTGTGTGCGTATTTGTGTGTGTGTTTGTGTGTGTGTGTGTGTGTGTGTGTGTGTGTGTGTGTGTGTGTGTGTGTGTGTGTGTGTTTTTGTCTGTGTTTGTGTGTCTGTTTGTGTATGTGTGTGTGTGTGTGTGTGTGTGTGTGTGTGTGTGTTTTTGTCTGTGTTTGTGTGTCTGTTTGTGTATGTGTGTGTGTGTGTGTGTGTGTGTGTGTGTGTGTGTGTGTGTGTGTGTGTGTGTGTGTGTGTGTGTGTGTGTGTGTGAACAAAAAAGAGAGAGAGAGAGAGAGAGATAGATTACTTTGAAAAAAGCTTTGAAATTCTCTCCATACTTCCATGACATCACATGTAGTAAATAGTTGTTGAGTTTTGTATTAACAGTGTAGCACTTTGTCAGGGATCCTTTTCCTATGGATAATATTTAGTTTAATAACATAGTCATTTATTTCGTGTTTTTCCTTTTTGTTTAGTTCAATCAGTCTTCAGGTCTGTGGCTCAGACTTCAATTATGAGGCCATCGTATATTAAACTGTATGTGAAAGAAAGAGAGGGAGAGACTGATTTCCATTCCAGAGAATATGTCTCATGCAATGACTGCTAAAATATATATTTTTTTCTAACCAGAATGGGGACACTTTTCCTGACTATCTTCCTTGGTTTGTCAGGATTCACAGTTATGGCGCTACCTCAAGGTAAACAATAACACAATGTGATTGTTTATTTGATAAACTGTGATATGGTTAACACACTGTCTGTCATGATAACAAACAAATCATTGTTTTATCAAATTTGTGTGACTGGAATAGGAAAATTATTAAAAAGTTGCAAAAAATATATGTTTGAGGAATCTTAAGATCTCTGTTCAGCTCAATGTCATGTCAAGTTTAAGTTCCCCCTTCAGCTCTCCTGACAATCATGCTGTCTTGAGTATCTCTTAGACTTCGAGTACATTGCCTGGGAAAAGTGACCCATTTCCGTAGTTTGGCTCACATGTGGCACAGACCGAAAATATATTATGTGTAAACAGGAAGAAAGCACATGAAATCAGATATTCTTAGTTCCGTTTTGGGGGTCACTCATGTGGAAATAAATCATATATTAATAGAATACCTGCCAGTGCGACTGTCGGACAGATCGGATATTCATACATCATACGAGGATCTTATTCTGTTCCGCATTTTAATGACGTGTATTGTTACTTTCACAAGCAATAAGGGCTCTCATCTTCTCCTCTTCTTCTCTGCCTTAAATTATGACCACTATTTTGCAGACCTCTGAAGATGCTTATTAATTTGTTTGCATCCATTGCTGTGCCAGCTGGTTGTTTACTTTCGTTTCAGTAACCAAACGTGTATACATGTGGGTTGTTTTAAGTGTTAAGGAAGTGTAAACACAGGAATCGGATATGGGTCAGTTTTAAAGGCAGATGCAAACAGGTGGTCAAAACAAATTGGATCTAGGCAATGAATCAGAACTTGGCATTAAGACCTGTAGTGTAAACACAGCCTTATAGAAACAGACCCAACAGGCACAGCATTAGTCCCAATCATCAGACTCATTGTCTCTGTCACTTATCTATTCTGTTAGTCAGTAATGACGCATAATAAAAACTACTACTAATGTCAAATTATACTGAGCATTTATTATTTTATGTACCGGTAATACACATTTAAAGCAGCAGTGAGGAGTTCTGAAAATATAACTGGAAATATAACTGCCTAACAGGCATGCAGAAACCTCACTCATATCTTTTGGCAATATAGTTAATGATATTGGGCTGTGAAAGCTTTGTTTATGCTTTTGTGCGGTGGTCTGACCCAGGCGATATAACTGCATAGTGCATACCCTATGTAGCTAGTTGGATTGACAAGTGTGTTTATGTCCTTCACATAACCATACACCATGAAAATGAATCAGATGATGATACTAGTACAAGTTGCTTATAAAACTATGCTTCAACAAATAGCAGATTGTTGCAAAATACTGCATTTCTGCATACAGATTTACAAAGAAAAGAAAATAAGATACGCTGTTCTTGTTCAAGTCATATTGAGTCATCCGTTACTCTATACAAAACCTCTGACAGAACTAGACTATTTGGAATACTGACTAAAACAATGAAATAATGGTATAGCTCATGTTCAAGGACCCTGTATTAATGTGAGTTTTTTTAACCATATCCTTTTCAGGTGTGCCGTAATCTCCTCTATTACCGCTGGTTTTTCCGAGACCTTTGAGTGTAATGGGATGGAGGGACGCTATGTTACCGTGGTGATTCCAGGACGTGCACAGTATCTTATACTCTGTGAAGTGGAGGTGTATGGATCACTGCTGGACTAAAGCCCAGGGAAAAAGCGATGGATAGCTTACACTTCTCTCAAATCACAGCAAATGTTGTGCTGAATATGTCATGGGCTAACACTTTCATTTAAAAAAAAGTGTTTGTGAAAGCTTTTCTTACGTTCTTGTTGGGTGGTCTGATGTAGGGAATCACAGAACTAGTTCACAACCTGGATTGCAAGCAGGAACGATGGGTGTGTGTATCTGTCCTTCACATGACCATATGAGCCTACCTTAAAAAAGAATTTGAAGATGATAACAGTTCTAGTTACCTATAAAAACATGCCTAAAATAATGGTCATTGATGCATACTGTCGATTTAATTCAACGCTGAAATCAATGACAAAATGTATTCAAATGTTCACTTCTAGGATGCTAACTTCAAGTAGTAGTAGACATTACAAAAAAAAGAGTTTTTGATTGAAGTGAATCTTTCGTTGCCAGCTGCCCGGTACCTCTTGTATTCCACAAGTAGTTTCAGGCCTGCCTTTGGGAAGACGAGTCGTCTGAATGGTGACTCTCGCTTCTTCCCTCAGTTTGTCATGTCGACTGTTTCCCTTCTTACTGGGAGTCTGAGCTCTGTTCCTTTCAAGTAGTGTGTAGTTAAGTTATGAAATGCTCTGCAAAAATAATAAGAACAACAACTTTCTTTTAGTTAAGTTTACCTCACATCCGGTGGGGCCACCAGATAGCGCCAAAGAGCAGGTTTCAGTTCCCTAGCTTCTAGAAATCCACCTGTGGCCCACATCCCTTAGCCTGGCCACGACCAGCCTGTGACTCCATTTTTTTCCGTCAGTCAGTCTGGCCTAACCCCGTTCATTTTCGTTTCCGAGATGGGCGGGTGCTTAGCTTGAGGTTTAAAATCATTGGAGTTCCCTTAACCAATCAGCAACGTTTGGTAAGCATTCGGTAGATTAAACTCTTCCCAAAGCCAGTTGGGAGAAGAGCTACGACGTTCTTTCCAATCATAAAACTTACAAGACAATACTCTTGTTCTCCTTTTAATTTTCTGATGTTCTCGAGAGTTGAGACAACTTTCCCGATAGCTTTTCGTGTCTCTTCCTCCAAGGTGAGTTTTGCGTCACAGCTCTGAACTGTTCGCTAATTGGTGCGGTTGGATTTTGAGTCCTGGAGACGATTGTCAACGGGGTTGGGCCAGACTGAGTATGAGCTTGAAATCAATTCAGGCAGAAATACATAGGCTGGTGTCACCAGGCTACACATCCCTCGCATCACCTGTAAACAAACCAGTAGCGGAGTGTTTATTTAAACAATTTCAGTCTGCAGTTATTGAATACCTGTGTCCATGTCACATAGTGTGCCTGCTGAGTTCCTAATAGGTCTGCATTGTAAGTTTGAAGGAATCTTCAGTGTCTTTTATTCTCCTTTGAGACTCTCAGTTTGAGTGCTTGAGTGAGCTTGAGTTTGGTTAAACATTTTGTGCAAAAGATCTTTGCTGTGTGTTGGAATGTCTTTTTTATTTGAAAACTGCTGCCTACGCCTTTTAATAAAAGAGTAAACAGACTTTTGCCTGACTTGTGTTGTGTTGCTTTCTGTGCCTCTTGCTCTGAAATGTTAACCCTTGCCTGTGTGTTCATTTTCAAAGGCTGACACAAATCTTGAAACTGGGGTTTGTTTACTTTTATAGGAATTACAAAAAATAACTCCCACATGTTTCTGGCACTGTGGTGTTCCTGGTGTGCACTGATGAAGGGGATGTTTTTTACTGGTGGACCATGATCTGATCAGTACCCATCTGTCAGTGAATCTGAGACGTCTGTTTTGTATCCAGTGTGTATTTAACACACAGGAACAGGAATGGGACATTTGTTTACGCAAAGGGCCTACAGTATATATATATATTTTTTTCATTTCAGATATTTAGATTGACACAAATTTTACGATTTGAATGATTCAAGCCTTAACATCATGAACCCTTTATATGATTATTCAGCGATTATTACATAATAGATTTCAGACAATTCAGTGATCCACTGCCTGTCTTCTAGGTCTGCAGAGGATGAGTTGTGTTGTCTGTTGCAGCATCACTGGGCTTTAGTCTAGTGGTGATCCATGCACCTCTACCTCACAAACCTATTTATGTCATGCATTCCGCAAAAATGTCAAAATTGTGTGGTAACCTAGCACACCATCTACACCGGGTTAATGTCTCCTTAATTTTTTGACGCAGTTGCCAACCCTAGCTCAGTTCCATTCAGTCAACTCTGAATTTCCCCAGCAGATCAACTTTCCACCTTGAGGTGTCATGATAGGCAGTATGTGTGCAGGAGCCGAGGTATCCGTGGGAATCTCGGTTACTATCTATGGCATTATGGATGTGTCATGAAGCTAAATTTGGATCACCCATCAAACCAATACAATTTAAACATTAAAAAATGTTTTGTCATAATCATATTTTGCAGTTTCTATGCAGTTTTCCTTTGGATGTCTGACATGTAATGACCCACTGGATTAAAGGTGCAGTGGAACTCCTCTCTAACAAACTATGTCAGCTGTATGAAATAATGCCATTTTGAATCATGAACGGTTTCTGTGGACACAACCGAAGATCACTGTGTGACTGCATGTTTGAACCCTCTTCTTGCCATTACACTGGTGACATACATGACAGTGCGCACATAACAGTAGACACATACTTGACAGTAAAACATATTAGCACTTTTAAGTCTTATAAGCACTATCAACTTTCAAGTCAAAGGAAAAGGGTACACAGACAAAAAACGTGTAGAAAGAGTTCTCTGGTCCAATTTCTTGATATCGTCAGAACATATATCAATGCACCTGGATGGGTCCAGTGATTCCACCTAGGCTTTTCATATGTTTTAACATCAGACCCCTCAATCAAGTAACATCCATATTAAAGGCACCCAGTGCAACTTTCGAGGCTTAAAAATAAACATTCAATTTCTAGTCTTTTTACACGTAGTAAGTTTCAATAACTCCATACCATTACATACCGATATTCACGCAGCAAAGATGAGACGTTGTTGTGTGGTGAGAACTGATAGAAAATCGATAACAACAACAATCGCCGCCATTTTCTTTATTTTTTGTAACCTACAATAAATAAAGCAGGCTTCCAGTCAATGGAAAAATGGCTTCTCCCCACCGGCGATTGTTGTTGTTTACGATTTTCTATCAGTTCTCACCACACAACGACGTCTCATCTTTGCTCCTTGAATGTCGATATGTAATGGTATGGAGTTATTGAAACTTACTACGTGTAAAAAAGACTAGAAATTGAATGTTTATTTTTCATTGAATGTTTACATAAAGTTGCACTGGGTGCCTTTAAAAGCACATTTCAAAGGACCGTACAATCATTGTAGTGTTTCCAAGATATCCTTATTTAATTGCTTTCCATTAAATTATGCAATCTAAAAAAGTCAGACTTACTTTAGGGTGAATTCATTTTGATCAACTCACTATTTCCTTTTAGCACCTGTGGTATCTGATGAATTAAAGAGAATGGGTAACTCACAGAGATTCAAGGTTGCACATATTCTGAAGACACTGAGCCAGGCTGAAAATCCAGCTGATGTGACTTCCTTAGGTGTGTGTGTGTGTGTGTGTGTGTGTGTGTGTGTGTGTGTGTGTGTGTGTGTGTGTGTGTGTGTGTGTGTGTGTGTGTGTGTGTGTGTGTGTGTGTGTGTGTGTGTGTGTGTCTGTGTGTGTGTGTATGTGTGTGGGTGTTTGTTTGAGAGTGTGTGTGTGTGTGTTTGTATTGGGGATTTTGGACCTCTGAAATACAATTCTTTCCTTATTGTACCCTCTGTGTTTATCTGATCAAAATAGCTAACTGATTATTTAGATACTAAGATCAATTGTTGTTGAGGTCCTTTTACTATTATCTCTTTTATTCACTACATGCTTCCCGTTTTTGACAACCATTTTTACAAGCAATCTAGATAGTGGCCTAGAATTTCCTCAATTAAGAAGGACCTGTTAATGGATAATAACTGGCTGATGGGGTATAGGTCAGAAGGCTGTGTTTGTGTTTGTGTGTGTGTGTGTGTGTGTGTGTGTGTGTGTGTGTGTGTGTGTGTGTGTGTGTGTGTGTGTGTGTGTGTGTGTGAGTGTGTGTGTGTGTGTGTGTGCACGTGTGTGCGTGTAAGAGAGACAGAGACTTTGAAAATCCCATCTTTTAAATATCCTCTTGGATTTTTTACAGTCATATTTTAGATGTTAATGCAAGTCCACAGAGCAAATTCAGGTGTTGTTACAAAGTGAAGTTTAAGCATGGACACTTAAAAATCTTAAATCTGCCACACTATATTTCCAGTGAATCTTTGAATGGGTGTGTGTTTGTCTTTATATTTGGGCTTTTGGACAACACAAAAATAAAAATGTTTCCTTATTGTACCCTTTGTGTTTATCTTATCAGAGTAGCTGACTGAATAGATAGATACAAGGTCCATCTGCTGCTGAGGCATGGCAGAACGTGACTTATATTATCTCTTTGATGAACTGTATGCTTCTTGTTTTTGACAACTGTATTTTCAAGAATTTCCTCAATTAAGAAGGAGTTGTTAATGGTTAACAACTGGCTGATGGGGTTTAAATATGGGTAGAAAGCTTCATAGCAATACAACACTTCAACAATTCTTCACAGAAACACAAGTCTCCAACACCTATCAAAAAAAGCAGACCATGTCAAGGTAAGAGGGAAATTATTTCCATTATTCCAACATTCTGATGTAGACGGTTCTAAGTGTTTATTAATAGTTATTATGGGAGTTTTACCTGAAAAAAAAATCGTGTGCGTATTTGTGTGTGTGTGTGTTTGTGTGTTTGTGTGTGTGTGTGCGTGTGTCTGTGTGTCTATGTGTGTGTGTGCATGTGTCTGTGTGTGTGTGTATGTGTGTGAGAGTGTGTGTCTGTGAGAGAGGGAGGAGAGAGAGCACAGGGATCATTTTCCTTTGGATAATATAGAGTTTAATAACATAGTAATTTATTTCATGATTTTTCTTTTTCATGAGTTCTGTTGTTACACACGGAGTGCTGTATTAGTGCTGTGAATGACAATACCTATTCTAGACTTCTCAGTCTTGTCTGTGGCTACTCTACTCTTGTCTGTGGCTCAGACTTCAATTATGAGGCCATCAGATATTAAACAGTATGTGAAAGAAAAAGAGAGAGACTGATTTCAATTTCAGACAATATTTCTCATGCAATGACTGCTAAAAGATGTTTTTTTTTTTAATCAGAATGGGGACACTTTTACTGATTATCTTCCTTGGTGTGTCAGCATTCACAGTTATGGCGCTACCTCAAGGTAAACAATGACACACTGTGATCGATTATTTGCCAGATGCTTATCACACTGTTTGTCACTTGAGAACAAAGAATTCTTTACTTTATCAAATTGTTGTGACTGATATAGCAAATGATTGCAAAGTTGTTTGAGGAACCCTAAGATCTCTGTCATGCTCAATGTCATGTCAAGGTTAAGTTCCTTCTTCAGCTCTTCAGACAGTCATACTGTCTTGAGGATCTCTTAGGCTAAGTTTACATTAGCTGTGAAAAGGGACCCAGTTCTGATGTTTTGCTCACACGTGGCACAGAACGCATATGTATTATGTACTCATAAACAGGAAGAAAGCAGATGGAATCAGATATTCTTAGTTCCGTTTCGGCCACATTCATATGTGGAAATAAATCCGATATTAATCAGATACCTGCTCAAAGATGTTGATTATCGATATAAATACTGTTTAATGAATCCACCTTACATATTTCAAGAGGCAATGGGTGTGTACACAATGAACTCAGTCTTGTTTGACTCTCAGTGGGAACATTTCTTACCGTAAAAATTGTTAGAGTAGTAAGGAAGTAATACTAATAGCGACCACTATTTACCCAATTTTTGGCCTAGTAATCCTGCCGTATCATATTGTTTGTAGGCTATAACTTGTCTTGAAATGTATATCTATCACATTAGCCGTAGGTTACCTATTGCATGGTTGCTGACACACCACTGAGGGCAGCGATGCTGATCCCAGCTGAACTACTGCACTGATGCTAGCAGGGGGGTTGTCCGTGGCGACTAGTTGACGGGCTAGTTAAAATGCCAAAAATAATCAAATTTAGGCACCTCTGCCGCCTTCTCCTCCTGTTCTTTTTTCTCTTACCTTTTTCAACTTCCACTCATATGCTTAAAAGGCGTTGTTACGAGTAAAGTTGTTCTTTGCTCAATGAACTAGGTTGACTCAATGAACTAGGTCATGACCTTCGAATTGGTTTAACTATAGCGTACTGTATTGTCACATGATCAAATAGAGACTTAACATTGGACAACAACATACATATTACCCAGCAATCATCAATGCTAATCACTAAAATACCAAAGAAAATAAGAACTTATTAATTTCATTGAATAGTTTTTTGAGTTTCTAAAGTGCATGTAGGATAAGCATATGATTTTGTTATAAATTGTTACTTCTCCCCAATTTTTTTAAAAATATCATGATGGAGATAAGTTTGCCTTTTCAAGAGCATATAGCATTAGACACCGCAGTACTGGAGGGGGCCCGTCGAGAGACGTATGTATATCACTGGGCCCGGCTGCGGGCCCCGACACTCCACAGGCCTGCACCTCCTAAAGTTACGCCCCTGGACAGATCAGATATTACCTGTCAATCCGGTTTGCATGTCATTGGAAATATGACAACCTTATAATGCTTAGCTTTTTAATGACGTATAACTTTACTTTCACATGCAATAAGGGTTCTCCTTTTTCTTTTACGCCTTAAAAAAGAACCAATATTTTACAGACCCCTGAAAATGCTTATTAATTAGTTTGCATCCAGTGCAGTGCCAGCTGGTTGTTTACTTTCAGTTTCAGTGACCAAACCCTCTTGTACGCATGTGGGTTGTTTCAAGTGTTAAGCAAGCGTCAACACAGGAATCGGCTATGGGTTGGTTTTTAAAGTAGATGCAAATAGGTGGTCAAAACAAATTGGATATAGGCAGTGAATCAGAACTGGGCATCACGACCTGCAGTGTAAACACAGCCTTAGAGAAACAGTCCCAACAGGCACAGCATCAGTCCCAATCATCAGACTCATTGTCTGTCACTTATCTATTCTTTTAGGGATTAATGGCTCATAATAAAAACAGGGCAATGTTAAATTATACTATGCATTTATTATTTCATGGAATCCACATTTAAGGCAGTTATCTAACTGCCTAACAGGCATGCAGAAACCTCACTCTTAGGCCCACTTCACCATTCCCCTAAAGTAAAACTCACCATGAAAATGAATAAGAAGATGATATCGGTATAATTCGCTTATAAAAACATGCTTCAATAATTAGAACATGGCAAAATGCTGCATTTCTTACACACATATTAACGAAGAAAACTAAATAAGATACACTGTTGTCTTTCAAGTCATATTAATGTGAAAAATATTTCTTTACAGCTAGAAATTTAGCATTGTATGGAAAGGCCACCCAGTCAGACCTGGTTGGAAAACCCCATTCAGGGGAAGGTCATGCCCAAAATGCCATAGATGGAAATTGTGACCCACATTTTCATCATGGATCTTGCACTCATACTGATGCACAGACTAATCCCTGGTGGAGGGTTGATCTACTGAGGCAGTACACTATTACTTCAGTGGCCATCACCAACAGAGGAGACTGCTGCGCTGAGAGAATCAACGGAGCTGAAATTCACATTGGCAGCTCCCTGCGGAACAATGGGAATCAAAATCCACTGTAAGATTCTCATTTTCTGTAGTGGTTAACTGATTGAAAGTGAATGGGTTGAGAGGTTATTTCAGAATTTCTAATGCATAGGCCCAAGGTTCATTTCAATGAGCAGCTGCAAATGCAAAAAGAGTTTATAATCTAACTAAATGATAATGAATATTGTTTACTCCTTCCCCTGATATTACTGTATTGCAGTAGGTGGTTTGTAAAGTCAATATGTCTTACAAAACCGCTTCACTGAGTGAAGTGTAAAGTGTAAAGATTTAGGTTCAATGTACCCTAATCCCTTGATCCAAACTACATGTTTATTTTGTAACATGCGATTATGCAAGGAGTGTATTCAGTAATGAATCAACCAATTAATGAATTGAGTTAATACGTACATAAGTAGAGATATTCTGTGTTGGCATGTTTGCCAAAATTATTTTCATGATAAGGCAAACTCATTGTTTTGTTTTCATATAAAAGCACTGAATATTTGACACAACACACTATAACTCTTGACTTCACTTTCAGGGCAGGGGTTATATCCTCTATCCCAGCTGGGAGAACCCTCACCTTCAGTTGGGATAAAGGGTTGGAGGGCCGCTATGTTAATGTTGTTCTGCCTGGAAACAGCAAGGCTTTGACACTTTGTGAGGTGAAGGTTTATGGCTATTCAGCTCCAAATGGTAAGCATTGTCCTTGTAAATATATATCACGTAACACAACATACACAAAATATTTTATTTAAAATAAAAGTGTGTTAAAATGTAGCAATATTGAAACAACTTTGTACATGTATTTGTCAATAGACGGAAAAGCTTTAAAACAATTCCAATTAATGTATTTTTCAGTATCCCCAAACTTGTTTAAGATCAAGAGGCATTTTACTTCCTGTTCACTAAACACATACAGTATACTTTTCAAAGTCAAGGTCATGGTCAAAGTTGTCCCGAAAACAAGCAAAGCTAATTTTATGCGATATAAGCATAGGAAAAGAGGTAGTTGAGAGATGATGCACCTGGTTGAAAGCAATTGAATTTCCATAAAACCTACTCAACCACTTCAGACAGGGCATGTTTTTTAAAGTGGCATTATATAGTAATTGTACTTCAGGGTTAGGAATAGGATAAGCAGTTTTACCTTAAAACAATTGCTAAAAATTGGGACGCTACAATTACTTTTTATATGGAGAATCTCTTTCGTGCCATTGCCATACAAGGGTCCGTAGGCATATTACTGCATTATCAGTGGTGGGTAGTAACGCGTTACAAGGAACGCAAATGAGTAAAAAAGTACATTTTTCGGGTAACGAGAACTTTTTGCATTCCTTTATAAAGTCTGCACTTTTACTCTTACTCGAGTAAATATTTGAACTAGAATTCTACTCTTTACTCAGTGACATTTCCATTGTGCTTTCATTAAAATGAGTATTGTGATAAAAGTACACATATCTTTGTTTACTGGAATACAAGCATACACGGCAACCAGAGGGTAAAAACGTAGAGGTCAGTTAGCTATGCGTTATCGACGCGCCCTCCACAGGTTGCAACATTGTTGTCATTTCATAGCCGCGCAGGAGACAACTTCAGGTCGACCGTTACGACTATAACTTTAATCACCGCCACTATGGATGAGAAGATGGACGAAGCTGGTCCTGGGGCAGTCCCCACTCCAATGTAATAATATTTTTTGCAACTCACCGTCAGCATCATGTTTATTTACTTGGCTAGCTTGCAAAAGGCAGCTAAGTTATACTGTCAGAATTGCTAGCACGAATAAGTAAAACATTTGTAAAATGGCAGGTGATTCATGGCATCTTTTTTCTCTAACCGGGATGATCTTGTAAATAACAATGCTTTTGCAGTCAGAAAGAGAGAGAGAGGGCATTTCTCTCCATGAGAAAGAATGAGATCTCCTACATGGTCAATATTTTTTCTATGAAATCTATGAGATGTGTAATGAAAAAAAAGAACATACATGATACAATGAAGCAAGAAATGTGTCAAGAGTGCATTTCTTTCTGACTTACTCACGTTATGTTTTTCATTGATCCAAACACTCCAACACAAAAAAGTAACTTGTAATTTGAGTTACTTTTAAACAGAGTACTTTTTTACTCTTACTCGAGTAAGTTTTCCAATTGGAATATTTACTTTTACTCAAGTCGATTTTGAAGGAGGTAATTGTACTTTTACTTGAGTACCAATTTTCAGTACTCTACCCACCACTGTGCGTTATGTAGGCTTGGCTAAAGCAGTTTCTACTCTCTGCCGAACTTGTAAGTAGCTTATAAGCCGTCTTGCTTTGTCTTGTGTTGCACTTGCTTGTTGTTTGACTGCGTTAGGACAGTTGTTGACTAACTAGTTTGTTATAGGGTCAAAGTATGCACATTTCATTTAGCTAGTTTTAGCCGCTAGCATCTTATTAGTGATTAGCAATTGTTCAGTTATACTGCTTTAACTGTACATAATTGTTAGACTAGTTGTTATTTGTCATTGTTCTCTAATTGTTTCCATGCAGGTGAGAATGTGGCTTTAAGAGCAAGAGCAACTCAGTCAGACCTTTATGGACAAGCATTTGCACACAATGCCATTGATGGGAATCGTGACGGCATATATGGCCATGGTTCCTGTAGCACCACAGAAGCTCACCTCAACCCTTGGTGGAGAGTGGATTTGCTCCAAAAATATAAAGTCTTCTCTGTGATAATTACCAACACTGTGGATAGTGTTCCCAGTAGACTGAATGGAGCTGAAATCAGAATAGGAAATTCTTTGGACAACAACGGCATCAACAACCCCAGGTAATATTCGTATCTCAATTTCTTGCTATATCTGACACCAACACCAAATTGACACCAAAGTAGCTCTGAGTTAACATAATGTCCTTTCCAGTGGCGTAACGTAGTAACGACGGGCCCAGATGCAAGATATTATGATGGGCCCCCCTAGTGAACGCTAAAAAAACAAGTGTTCCCTACGCAACCGCATCTACAAAAAACGTAATTAAAGATGTTTGTTATCGATATAGATAGTGTTTAGCCAACTTTTAGCCTAGTAATCCTGCCCTACCATAATGTATGTAGGCTATAACTTGTCTTGAAATGTTTATCTATCAGGGTTACCTGTTGCATGGTTGCTGACACACCACTGAGGGCAGAAGCAGCGATGCAAATACCAGCTGGATTGCTGCAATGCTGACTCAGTGGGCTGGAGACTAATTGACTAATTGACAATAAACCCAAATTGACCGTTCACGAAACTCCTCCCTAGAACGGCCCTCGTCCAATCCTACCTTAGCAACCGCTATTACGAGTATAGGGTACGACAACTTTGAGGTCTGAGCAGCATGGTGAAACGGTGTTCATACGGGACTAGATCTGATAAAAGGTACCCTGAGATTTTAGACCGACACTTCGTTTTCTTCTGCATTTCTAAAGCCCAAAACAAAGGAGGAAAGGTGCCGGCTGTTGATTTAACAGTGTGGGAGACCCCGCAACCAACTCAATGTATCAAAGATCAACAAACACACTTATGTCTGCTCCAAAGTAAATTAGGCTTCTTGCAGCTAGCCAGCTAGCGAACTATGCTATCTAGCTAACGGACTATGCTATCTAGCTAACTATCTAGTTGAGAGAACATCCCCAGTTGACATGAACAGTTATGGTTCATGTCAACTAGTATTATAACGACTACAAGTACATATCTAGTCTCTCCAACAAATGTGTTAATGTTAAAATAAAATGTTAATGTTACTGTCAAAATTATAATGTTACTGTCCACCGAAACCTGTGATTAATTTGATTAAATTTTTTAATTGTTTCACAGCCCTATTAAAAAGCCAAAATAATCTAATTTAGGCACCTTTGCCGCCTTCTCCTCCTGTTCTTTTTTCTCTTGCCATTTTCTACTTCCTCTCTTGTGCTTAAAAGGCATTGTTACGAGTACAAGTTGTGCTGTGCTCAAGACCTTCCAGACTTGTTCCAGACCTTCAAATTGGTTTAACTAAAGCGTATTGTATTGTCACATGATCAAATAGAGACTTGACATTGGACAACAAAATACATATTACCCAGCAATCATCATTGCTGATCACAAAAATACCAAAGAAAACAAGAACTTGTTAATTTTATTGAATAGTTTTTTGATAGTTCCTATAGTGTATGTAGGATAAGCAGATGATTTTGTTATACATTTCTATTTTTCCCCAAAAAATAACAACAGCCATGACTGAGATAAGTTTGCCTTTTCAAGTGTATATATAGCACTTGGCACTACAGTCTATAAAATAAAAAGCGCATATTTAAACATAAGCATTTCCAGGAAAATTTGACGCTGTACTGAGACAAACTGTGGGCCCGTCGCTTGCAGGGAGGGGGCCCGTCGAGCAACGCCCTTCCATCTTTGGGCCCCGCTACAGGCCCCGACACCCCATGGGCCCAGGTGCAGCTGCACCTACGGCAACCCCTATAATAACGCCCCTGGTCCTTTGTATCATTGTCTTTGACATGTTTTATTTTTCTAATAACTGCACTGTATTACATCCGTTGCCCTGTACACATTTTCTGACAGGACTACTAGACTATTTGGAATACTTACTAAAACAATGACAGGATGGTATAGCTCAAGAACCCTGTATTAATGTGAATTTAAAAAAAAACTATACCCTTTTCAGGTGTGCCGTTATCTCTTCTATTCCTCCTGGGTTTTCCGAGACCTTTGAGTGTAATGGGATGGAGGGACGCTATGTTACCGTGGTTATTCCTGGACGTAAAGAGTACCTGACACTATGTGAAGTGGAGGTATATGGATCACCGCTGGACTAATGCCCAGGGAAACAGCGCATATGATGGATAACTTAAACCACTCTCAAAACATAGCAAACGTATTGTTATGCTGGATATGTAATGGGCAACACTTCAATTTTTTTGTCATGGAATCTCTTCATATTATTCTCTATTTATTTGCAACGTACCTCAGTGGGAGTACTTGAACTCTATACCACTGCACTTTGTTGTACTCTTAATCTTTTTTAGCTCATTGTATTGTTGTGTTGATACATGTTGTCCCTCGTGGCACCAGCAGCTTTCGGTGTATGCAAGTACAATTAAAATAAATGCTTTCAATCAAATTTTCAATTAATTACTGAAAATACAGAATTACTGGTACACGTAACAGAGCAATTATTTAAATATGATTAGCTGTTGGAAGAAATCAACCATTTTTCACGATGAGTGCAATTGCATGCACTAATATTGCATGGATAGAATGCTGGAATTGCCACCAGTTAAAACCAGTTCCACTGGGTTGTAAAAGTTTGGTCGAAAACTAGCTACGTAACTATCTAACCTAGCATGCTAACTCATTTCTTTTGAACATATAGTTGTCATGTCGTGCTGTGAAAGCTGAAAGCAGAAAGATGGTCTGAGAGCAGAGGACTAGTTCACAGCTGGGTTTGTGTATCTGTCATTATGAGCCTACCTTAAAAATACCTCTTTAGGAAGCCTTCTATCTAAACCAGACCTGGAAAAGCTTATCCATGCTTTTATCTCTAATAGACTTGATTACTGCAACGGGCTTTATATCGGTCTTCCTAAGAAAACGTCTCGGTTACTTAATTAACCATGGTTCCCTTAGCAGGGACCAGATATAACACATGGGACATGATGTAGTCATGGAACTAATTGAAGCACTTATTCACTCTCGCTGGAAGGCAGAGAGGCTGAGAGTCCATTCATCCTCCTGAGCCCACCCCTCAGGAGTGCTTAAGTACTGGTGACGAACAAGCATCTTCCTCTTGGAAATCTGAGCGTAGAAACACAAACCCCCAAGAATAAAAACACTGTAAACACCACACTTGTTATATCTGGTCCCTGCTAAGAAAACCAAGGTTACGTAAGTGACCGAGACGTTCCCTATCGCAGTAGGACTGCAATATAAAAGATGGGACTGTATCCCATCACGCATGAATTACAGTGCCAGCCAAACACACACCAACTCAGCATTTTTTTGCCCTCCTAGGAGGTTCATACAGCAGCTGGTGGTGAACATCACAGGGCATTTACTTTTCACATAGGCTACAGGGATCACCGATCACCTGCCTGCAGAACTGCCCATAGATCGGTTCATTTGCATCTAACATATAGAAGCTGACACATAAATCATTCATCTATTGTCAGGCTCTGGGGATTCAGAGATCGCCTGCCTATAGAACACCTTGTAAGAAACTAGGTTCAGCCACATCTAACATATAGAACCTAATGAAAGTGTGTCGAGAACTCCAGCTTGCAGCTTTACACATTTATTCCACTGAGACTCCTTTCAATAAGGCCCAGGAATAAAAGACCCCCCCAAGAAAAGTGCGAACGCAGCCTCTCTGGTGGTTCCAAGGACAAACTTGTATACAACAACAAGATAGCCTCTACTATCCAACGGGAGAGGCTCGGTTTCGACAGAGGTCTGCCCCTTGCTCGTGCACCAAAGCACACAAATAGCTGATCCGATTGTCTGAAAGCCCCAGTGCGCTCCACATAACATTGGAAGGCGCGCACCGGGCAAAGCTTGCTGGTTATGCTCCCACCTACCTAAATGCTCTTGTAAGGGCAAATGTAACACCCAGGACGCTACGCTCATCTAGTGAGCATCGTCTGGCACTGCCGCCTGTGCAAGCACCGCAATCCAGACTATTCTCATTTGTAGATCCACGTTGGTGGAAGAAACTGCCTAGCACTACCAGAGCAGGGGTGTCCCTCTCTACCTTCAAGAAGCTCTTGAAGACCCAACTCTTCAGAGAGCACCACCCTTCCTAACTGGCACCTTGGCTTAACTTGCACTTAAGCAGTGACAGTAAGGAATGCTACATCATCTGTGAAAACAAGCTGTTTATCCTCCTGCACAACATCAAGCCATCTGAGCAGAGCATCTGAGAGGAAGGTGAACAACTCAGTCTTAGTCAAAGTAAGTCAAAGTATTTTTATTTGTCACATACATATATAGGTAGCCTATAAATGTAGTGAAATGCTTGTTCCACTGACTCCAAAACTGTGCAAATTAATAAATAAAAGAAGAAGGAAAGAAAGAACTGTCCAAAGTGCAAAGTGTTAAGGCTATGTGCTGGTGCTCCGACCACAATCCTCATTTAGAGTCCTGACAGCCTGGGGGTAAAAACTTTTCCGCATTCTTTCAGTATTGGCCTTGAGACAGCGGTAACGCTTCCCAGACCGCATGATGGAGAAGAGGCAGTTGTTGGGGTGACTGGGATCCTTGATAATGTTCCTTGCTCTTGACTTACATCTCTTGGTATAAATGTCTTCTAGGTTGGGTAGGGCACTCATAACGGTTCGTTCAGCTGATCTCACCACTCTCTTTAGGGCTTTACGGTCTAATGCAGTGCCTGTATTTTTGGTCTTATTGCTTTCTACTCTGAGAACATGTTCAGAAAGTTTCACTTCTTTCTATGTCGTTTTCTATCTCTTAAAAAAAGTATTTATTGTTACACCAGGTTTTATTGCTCTTAGCTTGACTGTTCTCTCCCTTGTACGTCGCTTTGGACACAAGCGTCTGCTAAATGACTAAATGTAAAATGCTATATTTTTGCTAATGCACTGTCAAATATAGACTTCAATCTTTTTAAACTTGTTGTCCTTTACTGAAACATTACAGGCTATTTTACCTCGTTCGTGATCGTCATTTTCTGAATGCCTTTTTGAAGGGGTACAGTTATATGTACTTTTTTTTTAAAGATGAAAATAGATTAATAGGTCAAGAAGGTAGATCTTAAGATTAAAGGAGACCCTTTTTATTGAGGACCATTGACAACCTATGACATGGAAACAGTCAACGTGCTAATGCCAACTTCAAAACTGTGGACAGCTCTCTCCCTCTCCTTATTCAAGGGGTGTGGCCCGAGTCTTTTCACTGTCTATTCAGAAACTTTCTGAACATGTTCTCAGAGTAGAAAGCAATAAGACTGAGTTGTTCACCTTCCTCACAGATGCTCTGCTCAGATGGCTTGATGTTGTGCAGCTTGTTTTCACAGATGATGTAGCATTCCTTAGCAAACCACCCATGGCTGATCTGTCCTAAATGTCTCCATGCACACATGAGGAAGTTCATACCCGCATGTTATTACATGTGGCTCATGCCTCACAAAATGTTCACCAGAGAATTATGATAGAAACTGTAGATACCGATGTTGTGGTTTTGGCAGTGGCAGCAGCTCAAGTTCTAAAGCCAGCGGATGAGCTTTGGTTGGCATTTGGTACTGGAAAAAGTTTTCGATACCTAGCAGCCGATGAAATCTCAGGTGGACTTGGACCTTAGAAGCCATGTTTTCTTCCTGTGTTTCCTGCATTGACTGGCTGTGACACAGTATCAAGCTTTGCTGAGGACTGGTTCCCTGAGATAAGGATCCGCTTCTGCAAAAACTGCACACTGTTTATTGATTGATTGATTACTTGTCCCTGAGAATTCTTTATAATTAAATAATAAGGAAGAGAAGATGGTTATCTTGTCCCCAAGATAAGGATCCAATTCTTTGATTGCAAAAGCATGAACAAACTTTCCCACCACTAAGCAGACTTGGAGAACTTCCTGCTCTTCCTGTGTTTCATGCATTGACTGGCTGTGTCACAGCTTTGCTGGACATGGGAAAAAGACTGCATGGGCTGTTTGGGGTGTGTTTCCAGAGCTTACAAATGCCCTGTTAGAGCTACAGTATGTTCAGCCCCACATGACATTCCACAGGAGGTAATGGCCACAATAGAGAGGTTTATCATCCTGCTCTATGACTGAACCAGCACATCCACAGAAATAGACCATTCTAGAAGGCAATTTTTGGCGAAATGGCACAATGTGGAGTCAATCCCCAAAGGCTGCCCTAAAGGTGCATGTTAAGCAGGCAGTCTACCAGGGAGGCCATGCGTGGGGTCAAATGCTGGTATCTCATACTGATATCTAGACTACCTTCAGCCTGTAAATGGGGCTGGTCAAATACGTCTTTTCACTCTCTAATCAGAAACTTTCTGAACATTTTCTCAGAAAAGACAGCAATAAGACTGACTTTTTCACCTTCCTCTCAGATGCTCTGCTCAGATGGCTTGATGTTGTGCAGGAGGATAAACAGCTTGTTTTCACAGATGATGTAGCATTCCTCAGCAAACCACCCCTGGCTGATCTGTCCTAAATTCCTCCATAAACACATGAGGAAGTTCATACCCGCATGTTATTACATGTGGCTCATGCCTCACAAAATGTTCATCAGAGAATTATGAGAGAAACTGTTGATACCTATGAAGTGGTTTTCGCGGTGGCAGCAGCTCAAGGTATAAAGCCAGCGATTGAGCTTTGGTTGACATTTGGTACTGGAAAAAAGTTTTCGATACTTAGCAGCCGATGAAATCTCAGGTGGACTTGGACCTGAGAAGCCATGTGCTTTCCTGTGTTTAATGCATTGACTGGCTGTGACACAGTATCAAGCTTTGCTGAGCAAAAACTGGTTCCCTGAGATAAGGATCCACTTCTGCACAAACTGCCCATGTTTATTGATTGATTGATTACCCTGAAAATTCTTTATAATCAAAGAATAAGGAAGAGTAGATGGTTATCTTGTCCCCGAGATAAGGATCCAATTCTTTGGTTGCAAAAGCATGAACAAACTTTCCCACCCCTGAGCAGACTTGCAGAACTTGTGTTTTCTTGCATTTACTGGCTGTGACACGGTATCAAGCTTCGCTGGCATTGGGAAAAAGACAGCATGGGCTGTGTGGGCTGTCTTTTCAGAGCTTGCAAATGCCCTGTCAGAGCTATGTTCAGCCCCACATGACATTCCACAGGAGGTAATGGCCACAATAGAAAGGCTTAGCATCCTGCTCTATGATGAACCAGCACATCCACAGAAATAGACCAGGCTAGAAGAAAATTATTTGCAAAACGGCACAATGTGCAGTCAATCCCCCCAACAAAGGCTGCCCTAAAGGAGCATGTTAAGCAGGCAGTCTACCAGGGAGGCCATTTGTGGGGTCAGATGCGGGTACCTACACCAGAGCTACTTTCACCCTGTAAATGGGGCTGGTCAAATACATCTGAGGCCCATTATGAACCATTCTGGACATGCCTACCAGATGCAGGGCAGTCCAGCTATGAACTTGTCTCCTGCAAATGTAAGAAGGGCTGTGTAAAGAAGTGCAAGTGTTAAAAAGCTTCCTTAGACTGCACAGCCCTCTGTTACTGTGAGGGCGATGGCTGACTTTTCCATGATACACCATATATTTGGAAAGTTTATATTTTCACGTATAGACCTAATTTCGCCTATATTGACTTATAAAACAGAAGGAAACTTTCTAGTAGGCTTAATGTTAGAGTTACCATCTGAATTCAGCAACATAAAAAACGTGTGATTTGATGTTAATCCTCTATATCAAATATCTATGCAACTTTGTTGCAATTACTAACTTTTAACCGCAGTCACAGTTGCCGTTTTGAAAAATAACAACCATCTGAACATTTGATTGACTTATTTCTGTTTTACATGTTGTAACTTCCAATACATGGCAAAAATAACTAATTAAATCAACAATATTTACATATGAATAAACATATGTCAGAAAAATTCAACTTAAAGTTGATGTCTATGGCTCCCACGGCCACCAGGGCTGTGTTAGGAGGTGCAAAAAAACTGCCTTAGACTGCTCAGCCCTTTGTTACTGTGAAGGCGATTGCTGACTTTTCCATGATAGACCATATATTTGGACAGTTACCATGTCCACGTATAGACCTAATTTCGCCTATAGGCTATTGCCTTATAAAACAATAAAACAGAAGGAAACGTTCTAGTAGGCTTAATGTTAGAGTTACCATCTAAATTCAGCAACATGAAAAAAGTGTGATTAGATGTCATGATCCTCATTATCATTTATCTATGCAACTTTGTTGCAATTACTAACTTTAAAGCAGTCACAGCTTAAAGTCTTAAATATGAATTAACATGTCAGAAAATTAATCTTAAAGTTGTTGTCAATGGCAGCCATCTTGTAAAATGGCTCCCACGTCTGCCATATTGGAAATTTATGATGGCCCGATATAAATTTTTTGGGACTGTCTTTGATGCCAAATTGTGTACCAAATTTCACGCTTTTACCACAAAGTGCACAATTCTTGTGAACTATCAAGCTAAGCCGCTTCACTGCCTGATATGGTTCCAAATGGCCTACCCCCATTCTTATTCTATAATTGGTCGCAGTCTCTCATATCCAGTTTGCTTCCTGACCCCAGGTGTATGAGCAATACCAGTGTGGGGACCTTTCCTTTGTTACCATGATAGATTGACATTTTGGAGATTATGCTGACCAACTTTCCGTGGTCACAGCAGCAGCTTTACAATGAATCTCGTGTTCTCACACAGGATATACTGTAATTTCTTACAATACCTTCTTTGGACTGGAGGACCCGATCCTGATCTAGGACTTTCACCAAAGGGACCCAAGGGCCTTTTCTGGGACACCTGGTGGGTTTCTGGGTTTTGTGGTGCTGGTGAATGGTTGTATTTCTTCCTGCTCTATGAGTGCAGGTTTATGACCTGGGTTGACTTTTGCTAACATTTCAACACCACAGTTTGACCAAGGATTTATAGCAGGATCTTAGATTACACTGATTAAGTCATGTGCAATGGATATAAGGTAAAGAAGAGAACATAGTACATACTGTACATAGATACATATATACAAGCATACTTATAGTTTGACTCAAAACTATCATCTGTAAAACTCCGTAGATACTGTACAGTTAGTTTAGCTGACCAATTTCTAGCTGACCAATTTCTCTAATTCCCCAATTGGTGGAGCCATTATTCATTTAAAATAATTATTTAATAATCAATATTATCCCACGATCATCTGTGAATCTTTTCCCGGTGATCTACCGCAGATGGCCTTTTATCATCTTAATAATTGAATGTTTCAAAATATACTGTTGATCGATATGGCATGCAATGCAATGTCTTGCTTTGAACTTATTCATGACCTTATTTGAATCCCTCTTAGAGAACATGGCTTTGAGGGGGGTGGCTACACAGTCAAGCCTTTGTGCTGATGAGAAGTAACAAGGAAATGTATTAACAAAACAAAACAAAAATGCTGAAGAATTAAAGATGCAGGTTGTGTATATAAGACTGCACTCCCGAGTCTGAACGTTTATTCTGCCAACTGGAGAGGTGAGTTTGTGGTTGTTTTAGTGTTTTTTTTTTTTTTTCATATTTGATCAACTTTATTATTCCTTTTCTATTATTATGCATTGTATATTCACATTTATTTTATACCAATTATTATTGCATATATTAATTCTGTATAGTTTCTGAATGTTTAAAGACACCATAAATATGTATTGTGCCACAGCTAATTTCTCAAATCCATGCATAAGTATTTTAGCAAAATAAAAAGGCTCTCGCTGTTGGGTTCACCAGAACAGTGTTTGGCATTTTTGGCATTTGCCCTGTAATATTATCATCATACTGTGGCAATAATAACTACTAACTAATCGAGTGAGCTCATGCCAGGAAATATCAAACAGAGGCTTTGGCTTATCAACCGAGCGTTAGCGGATATCAGATTTAGCACCACACTTACATTTTTGTTTTCTTTACAGCCAGGATGAGGGTGATTTTGTCTCTTTGCCTTTTTCATTTACTTGGACTGACAGTTCTGGCCCATTATCAAGGTAAACTATAGATTTGATTGGTTGTGAGATGCCACATAACAGTACAGAATGCATAGAGTACAGCAGGGTGAGAAAGGTGAGAGTGTCATGTGGTAAAACATATCATCTTATTACTGGATGTCTGCATTTCACATCTGAGACTTATCTATCTATACTTATTTATATATTTGTATTAATTTCTTTCATAGCATTCATAGCATTCATAGCATTCATAGCATTTATAGCATGATCTCAGATTACACAGATTAAGCCATGTGTACTTGATGTAAGGTAAAGAAGAGACGTCAGTGAATTTTTCATATTGGAACATTGGAACTTATTTACATACATACATACATACGTACTTATAGATTGACTCAAAACTATCACCTGTAAAACGTCTTACTGATTAGGGACAAGTAAAACTTAGATACTGTACAGTTAGTCTTGCTGACCAATTTCTCTAATTCCCCAATTGGTGGAGCCATTATCCATTTAAAATAATTAATAATCAATATTATCGCAGGATCAAACCATGAATCTTTCTCATGTGATCGACCGCAGGTGGCCTTAAATGTATCAAAATACACTATTGATCCATATGGCATGCAATACGATGTCTTGCGTTTGACTAATTAATGAATGTACTTAATTCCCCTACGTGCCTTTGAAGGGGGTGGTTACACAGTCAAGCCTTTCTTCTTCTTTGCCTTAACAAAAAAAAGAAAATAAGATATGCTGCTGTTGTTCAAGTCATATTGATGTGAATAATATTTTTTTTCAGGTAGAAATTTAGCATTGTATGGAAAGGCCACCCAGTCAAACCTGATTGCACACCCCTTTTCAGGGGAAGGTAATGCCCTAAATGCCATAGATGGAAATCGCGACTCAGATTTTTATCACGGATCATGCACTCATACTGATGCACAGACTAATCCCTGGTGGAGGGTTGATCTACTGAGGCAGTACACTATTACTTCAGTGGCAATCACCAACAGAGGAGACTGCTGCGCTCTGGGAATCAACGGAGCTGAGATTCACATTGGCAGCTCCCTGCTGCACAATGGCAACCACAATCCACTGTAAGATTCTCATTTTCTCCAGTTGTTAACTGATTGTGAGTGACTGGGCTGAAAGGTTATTTCAGAATTTCTACTGCATAGGCCTACGGTTCATTTCAATGAGCAGCTGCAAATGTAAAAAGAGTTTATTATCTTATCGTATACTGATAAAAGAAGTGATAATGAATATGGTTTCCTCTTTCACCTCCTTCCCCTGATATCACTGTATTGCAGTAGGTGATTTGTAAAGTGAATATTTCTGAGAAAACCGCTACACTGAGGCAACAGTGTTAAGTTTTAGGTTCAATGTACCATACTCTTGACTCAAACTACATGTTCATTTTGAAACATGCTGCAATGTTATGCCAGTGCACTGTATTCAGTAACTAATCAACCAATTAATTAATTAAATCAAGAAGAGATATTCTGTCCGGGTATGTTTGTCAAAGTAATTAATCATGATAAGGCAAACGCAGACAAGGTAATTGTTTTCATGTAATGATGCTGAATATTTGACATGTGTACACAAAACACTATAACTCTTGACTTCACTTTCAGGGCAGGGGTTATATCCTCTATCCCAGCTGGGAGAACCCACACCTTCAGCTGGGATAAAGGGGTGGAGGGCCGCTATGTTAATGTTTTTTTGCCTGGAAACAACAAGCTTTTGGCACTGTGTGAGGTGGAGGTGTATGGCTATCTAGCACCAACTGGTAAGCAGTGTCTTTGTAAATATAGCACACATCTCACAACATACATACAATATTTAGGTTTCTATTACATTAATAGTAGCATGTAAAAATGTAGCTATATTGTAACAGCTTTGCACATGTCTTTGCCAAGACTGAAAAGCTTTAGAACAATTAAAATGAATGAAAAATATAAACATTATTTTTTAGTATCCCCATACTTTATCAGATTTTTCGGAAAATTAAATGGAAGATGAATCTTTGTACATTTGTTGTTTAAGATCAAGAGGCATTTTACTTCGGGCCACTTAACACAAATAGTGTACTTTTCTGCACATGGTCAAAGCTGTCAAGAAAATCAAGCTAAGATACTCTGATGTGATGTAAGCATAGGAGCAGTAGATGAGAGATGAGGAACCTGGTTGAAAACAATTTAATTGCCAAAAAACACTCAGATACGACATGGTTCAGTTAATCATTTGTCATTTTTCTTTCATTGTTTCCATGCAGGTGAGAACGTGGCTTTAAGAGGGAAAGCAACTCAGTCATACCTTCATAGCAATGGATTTGCGTACAATGCCATTGATGGGAATCGTGACGGAATATGGGACCATGGTTCCTGTACTCACACAAAAGCTCATGCCAACCCTTGGTGGAGAGTGGATTTGCTCCAAAAATATAGAGTCTTCTCTGTGATAATTACCAACAGGAAGGATGGCACTCCCAGTAGACTGAATGGAGCTGAAATCAGAATTGGAAATTCTTTGAACCAAAATGGCATCAACAACCCCAGGTTAGAATTGGTGTCTCAATTTCTGGCTATAATCTAACACCAACACCATGTTGACACCAAAGTAGCTCTGAGTTGACATGCTGTTCTTCATATTGTTGTCCTTGGCATGCATCATTTTTCTAATAACTGCACCCTATGACATCTGTTACTCTCTAAAAAGGACTAGACAAGACTAGACTATTTGGAATACTTACTAAAACAATGACAGGATGGTATCGTTTATGCTCAAGGATCCTGTATTAATTTAAAAATCAAAGTAGTAATGTGAGTTGTTTTTAACTATATCCATTTCAGGTGTGCCGTAATCTCCTCTATTCCTGGTGGATTTTCCAAGACCTTTGAGTGTAATGGGATGGAGGGACGCTATGTTACCGTGGTGATTCCTGGACGTGCAGACTATCTTATACTCTGTGAGGTGGAGGTATATGGATCACCGCTGGACTAAAAGCCCAGGGAAACAGCACAGGAGGAGACAAGCCATCTGTACACCAATATTCCTGTAGCTGCTTATTTTGGCAACACATTTTATATCTCTCTGTCATATGAATTTCCTCAGCAATGATTGGGTGTCTGATTAACAAAGTGAAGGTTATGCCTATCTCTCTCTCTCTCTCTCTGTCTTGCTCTCTCCTACCTGTAGGTACATAGTCTAAGTAAATGTAATGATAAACAATGATTTCCATTTCTCCAGGGAGTGCTGGATATTTCATAATGAATTATTGGGCTCTGTTGTGTGATTAAATCAATCCAATTAAAGAATGAAATGCACTCCTGTGTGGTTTTGAGTGTTCATATTCTACAAATACACATTAATGGTTCATTTTACAAGCTTGAGTGGAGCAGTCCCCTACTACTCAGAGATGACTTTATCTCAAGAAACATTAACGGGACACAGTCCAGATGTAACAATGTGCTTTAAGAGCTTTTGTGCATGTCAGCTTACACATCATTTTATCATTTCACATTCATGATATCGTAGACAGCTACTATTGACAGCTCCCCGGTGTATTATGACCACTGCAATTCATTGTCAACATCACTATACCACAGTAGTCATAACAGATTTGTAAACAATGCCCATACTGTCTTTATATCATGAATATTAGGCATTTGCCTCAAATAAAATGGTTTCTGTTTTATGTATTTCCATTAGAGCACAGTAAATACTTGCCTGTTCCTGTCGGTATGGAATCGGAGTTAGCAAATATTAGAAAACAAAACATTTTAGAGGTCACTAAACTGAGATGACTTAGTTTACATTCCAGCTATATTACATTCTACTCTTTCACCGAAAATGTGGCTTTGAATATATTGGCGTCGCCGTCATCGCAGTGTAACTACTTTGGAATTCATCAGACTCATTGGGCCTCATTCTCGATAATTTTCTGAAGTTTCTTCTTTTCCTACGGACTTCGTCAGGAAAACACCTCCGCCGCATTCCTGCACGCTTGAAAATGCATTCATAAGCAGCCCAAGTCTTCTCAGCTGTGCTCCCCTGAAATAGTTTCTTAAATTGATGCCTGTTCTCATGAAAGTGGATTTGCATACATACACGCCCCACCAGCTCCTTATAAGGGCACGCAACCGTAGAGACGTGTGCTGTCGGAATATACCAAATCCACACGAAAGCAACTCGTAAGGTAAGTCATGTCTAAGTGGAAAGCGAGCACAAAACGCGCACCTAACTTAACCGGTGCAGAGGTGGAGGTACTGCAGGATGTAGAGGTTTCCATTCTATTCCACTATAGCTATTTTAACTTGATTGAGTTTAGTCCAGATGTAGCAATGTGCTTTAAGAGCTTTTGTACATGTCAGCTTACACACCATTGTTCTTGGTCTTGGTCTCAGAGCAGCTTCACAAGTAAAAACATGCTGATGTGCCCATTTACCTCTCTGACATGGCTGTCAGCTCAGCAGATATGCAAGGAGATAAGCCAAAGGAGAGTGGGTCAGAGGTCAAATCAATGTCAAAACACTGCTTGGGATTTATACAGCCAGAACCCTAACTCTATTCATCACTCTTGACCTACCTGAAAAAGTATTTTGCCTTGCCTGCCTTGACCCTTGGGTTGATCTACTGAAGTGGTTAATCTACTGTCAACTTTGGCCAACACAGCAGACATTCATAAGTGAAGCTAGCTTCATAGTGATTTTACAATGGCTTCTTTTAATGACATTGGCTTCCATCTGTCTAATAAGGAGAAGCACAGAGCTGGTGTCTGAAAAGCAGCCAAGAGCTGCTGTCTTCATGGCAAGTCAGCCTTCACTGATGTCACTCTTCACTGTTAACTTAGACAGCTACTATTGTCAGCTCCCCGGTGGATTATGGCCACTGCAATTCATTGTCAAAATCAGCTTCATGTAATCACTTTACCACAGAAGTCATATTTGGAAATAATGCCACATACGGTCCTTACAATATGAGTTTAAAGCATTTGCCTCAAATAAAGTGGTTTTGTTTTGTGTATTTCAATTAGAGCACAGTGACTACTTTTGTTGCACAGGGACACCCTCTCACCTACAGATGAAGTACTGGAGATGAGACAATGGAGTAATAATCGCATGTTAATGCATAACACAACCAGGCTTTTGTGTAAGTAGCCAACAGCCCTGTGTAAGTAGCCAACTACGCCACCCTGGGAATTACACCCAGAGAATATTTAATCTAAATGTTCTTAGACACCTCAGCCCTCGAGAACAAGTTCGATACACACAGCACACAAGAGTCGTGAGTTCCAGAATATGTTTATTATAAAGAATAGTAATTATGACGTATATGTGGGGAGATGGAGAGATGGACCTAGACAAACTGAGAGGTTAGTCAGGGTAGAAAAGTATTTATTTAATAAGCAATAAAAAGGCTCAAACAGTCATGACCAGGGCTGGCAAACACACTAGGTAAGGGAATTAAATGGAAATAAACTAACAGGCAGAGACTTACCTTAGAGGGGCAGCGGGCTAACTGGGAAGTTTGCTCAGGATTCACACCACCCTTGTGAAGGCAAACACGGCACAGCACACGGAAAGTGACCAAAGTGACACAGCAACAACACAGCAACCAATGATCACACGTGAGCATGCAATGATGGGACTCCACCACCAGGTGACTAGCAGCATACCTGAACTACCCATAAACAATACACATGCAGACAATACAAAACAAAACACAACAAATGTGTGCTTTACACAACTATGCCCATGCACGGACATACAACACGGACCAAAATAACGAAACTAAAGCAAGAGAATAACAAGTGAAGCACCACGCCAAACCAAAGCAATTAAACTAGGTGAGACGAGACAAAAGCAAGCACTTGAACAAATGACAGACACACCGTTTAGGTTACACGGCAGAGTAGGGAAAAGCTGACGCCAAATCCCCAAACAAACTCGCGAAAACCAAATCAGAAGAAAGACAAGACAGCAGCTCGTGGCTCCAGCCCTCCACCAGGCTGGGTTGCGTCTGCAGAACACAAATCGTAATTCAAAACCAACGGAGGTTGTAGCCGCCAAATAGAGAAATCCAATAGGGAGATTTAAATAATACCCACGTCACTCGAAGACACTGGCTGCCGCGGGAACGTGCGTCCTCACTGGAACAAGTGGGCATTGCAACCGTTCTCGAGGTCAGCGAAGGAGGAGAGGATCACAACACCAGGCTACAATAAAGGACGGAGTTAGTCCACAGTGTGATTAAAATTAAGTGCTTAGTGGTAACGAAAACCTACCACGGGAGAAATAGGACACCACTCTGCACAGGATGTAGCGATTCACCATCTACGAATAGTGCAAACTTCTAGGCTTTTATAGGCACACCCAAGCAATGGCCACCAATTAAACAGGTGGGCTAAATGAGTGCAGTGACGTGAGAGCGTAGGTGAATTCATCTCACTACATAGAGCTGGAGGGCTTGGCACTCACATACAAAATACCCCACACTGAACCCGGCACAGAGTTGCCAACCTTATTCTGAGAACAAACCTTGACACACTTTGACAAAGACCTGCATAAGTGAGTGACGCTTCCCTTGGCGTGGTTCTTAGTTCTCAATTATTGAAATGCCAAAGACACACTATCTGTGGATAGGCCTACATGTGTTTAAATTAGTCACATACAACGGAGCTCTGTTGAGGGCTATTTGGAAGCAAACACTGTATTGGTCAGAAAAGACTACCAGAGGAAGACATAAAACCTACCTTATAGTGTGATATCTCATTGTCGTCTTGTTCAGGCTGTCCATTGAACATATGGCTCCTGTGTGTGTATTTGTGTGCGTGTGTGTAAGGGTCCGGATGTGGTACGGCTGATTTTAACATGCATGAGGCAGGGTCCATACACTCCCTGAGGCTCAGCCTGCCAGAGTAGTTATTTGCTTAGAGGAAAGAAATAAATGGGTATGGTAGTTTTATATTTGCTATCTATTTTGTTCATATCAGCTTGAATGCAATGGATGTTTGAACTTATTTGCTGAATCTTTGCTCCTGGAATCCACATGCACTTCAGTGCTTTCGGTGATCATTTATATTTGCTTCTAATAATGACACTTAGGCAATGTATAAATAGCATTACTGTTTCATGTTAAGTGAGATCATTATTGTAAAATGATTTGTCATGGCTGCAGAGTGAGAAGACATTGTTAAAATTCTTTGGAAAAACCTGTGCACCCATAATAGTGCTTTGATTCTTCTAGAATGAAGGTATTGTGTCTGCTCCTTCTGATTCTTCTTGTGGGAGAAAGCTTCTGTGTTGCTGAAGCCTCTGCATTAGGTACACTTCTTGTGTTTATTCAGCTGTTTTGAGGCATTTCTCCAGAGCATAGAGCATTAAAGTCATATAATAGTATAATAGTCATATAATAGCCATGATAAAACATTGAAGTCACTTTGACCCACTTGCCCATGATTTCAGTGGCTATGAGAGGCAAGACGTTTCAGTCATCCACGTTCAACAATTCCACTGCTGCCAAGAAGGCCATCGATGGGAACCGAAGCGGGATGCCCCAGGACGGCTCCTGTGCCCAAACAGAGGCTGAGACCAACCCCTGGTGGAGGGTCGACCTGCTGGAGGCATACAGAGTCTCAACCGTGACCATCACCAATAGAGAGGACTGCTGTGCTGAGAGGATCAACGGAGCTGAGATCCGCATTGGCAATTCCCTGGAAAACAACGGCAACAGCAACCCAAGGTACCAGCTGATTTTATGGAGTCATGAGCATGGTTTCCTCAGGTATGCCTTTTTGTGTTTTTTTCTCTTATTTATTACCTTAAATTGGCGTGTTTGCCAAAGATGACAACACCAATGTGGAATAGTTATGCTTTAAAATCCCATCATTACTGAGACAGGCAAATTGAATCATGTCAACTGTGTTTAAATATATACAAATTATAATTGTCTTTTATATTTACTGTCCCGAACAGATGCACGGTTATCTATTCCATACCAGCAGGGAGAGCCAGCATGTCCTTCCAATGGAATGGAGGGCCGTTATGTGAATATATTCAGCAGGGGGTACGAGCAGCATCTGACTCTGTGTGAGGTGGAAGTAAATGATTTGCCTGTTCCTGTCGGTATGGAATCTGAGTTAGCAAATACTACAAAACAAAACATTTCAGAGATCACTTAACTAAGATGACTTAGTTTACATTCTAGCTATATTACATTTTACTCTCTCACAGAAAATTTGGCTTTGAATAAACAGGCGTCTCAGTCATCGCAGTACAACTACTTGGGCAATTATCAGACTCATTGTCTCTGTCACTTATCTATTCTGTTAGTGAGGAATGACACATAATAAAAACAGGGCACTGTCAAATTATACTTAACATCTTTGCTCAAACCAAAAAAAGGGCACCCATCGCCAAAATTATTGATAAAATTAAAAATAATAATAATAAATAAATACATTAGGATATTTTCTCCCTCATTGATTTTACTAGTTGATGGCCTGATCCAAGATAAAAGGGAGCTGCTACCCTGAGCTGCTTGCTGCAGTTCCCTGTCCTTCTGCTTTTGGAGTCTTTTTTATTGGCATTATGGTACAAATTTTGTAAATGAGATAAATCAATGTTGTGCTTAATAATCAAGAGTGACTTACATAATCTCTATACAGCTGACAACACAGTACACGCACATTTGTTTTACTATTTTCTGACAGAATTGAAGCATAAGCAGCATTACACTAATAATATACCACAATACCTCAACAGACTGTCATGTAGCTCAACTTAAGATCTACCTTTCATTTCAATAATTACGATTTGTAGAACTGTAAAACTGCCTTTAAATTCTCTGCCTGCCTGCCTGTCTGCCTGCCTGCCTGCCTGCCTGTCTGCCTGTCTGCCCGTCTGTCTGTCTGTCTGTTTTTTGTTTGTTTATTTTTTAGGAAACGTCGGACCAGTTGCAACGTAATGTTTTCAGCTGCGCTAATGTCGTGGTTAATTGTCGTGCGCTAATGTCGTGGTTAATTTTCACAAGAACTCAAATAAATGCCCCGTCAGATATCAAAACACAATGCAATGCATGAGCACTCACTCAAACGTATTTAAAACTTAAATGTGAACTATAAATACAAATATGCTATCACTACAATTAACAATCACTAAATGTGAATCTAAATGATACTATGTCTATATCTGAACAACAATATGAAAAAGGCAGTAACACAGGCAGCTTCTGAATCCGTTTGCTGCGTCGAAATAATTTATTCCACTGCCAAATGTGAGGACCCTGCCTGATGTCTAGAGTCCGCCGCTGCCTGATGTGAGTCCGCATGCGCAAACACAAACGGTTTACGGCAGAAGGCTCAGGAGCAAACTATCCAAGACGTGCATTCTCATACATGGTTTAATATCAACGTATCTGGCTTCTCTTAACGCATAATGTAGGTTTATTTAACGTAGTGTTTTATAATTTTGTCAACGGTTTACAGCATAAGGCTCAGTGTCAACATATGGGGCTATGTTGTATTACTGTTACTAGTAGGCTAATGAATGCACTGTGATGTAGAGAATTGGTAATACTTTGTACTAGATCTGAGTTCGATAATCAAAAGAGCCAAGAGCCATCAAGATTGAGGAGAATTGGAGCTGGTTTAATAACATACACACGCCGAAGACGTGGAGACAGGACTCCGGAATCCAAGATCTAACTAGCCACAGAATACAAACTGTTCTTATACCCATCAGAAATCCCAGAATAGTATGTAATTTTACCTCCACATATGACTTGTCTCTAACACTACCCAAATAGGGAAACAACCCCTTTTAGCCAGAGTCTGAATGTCTGCTTAGGTCCAGCTGCCATTCTGCTGGGCCTAACTAGTTTTTGGTACTGTAAGCAAAACCCCACCTGTCTAAAGACAGTATACCCTGAAATAGGGAAGCCCTGCCTTCCAGTTAAGGTAAACTGAACGCGCACATGAGTGTTATACTATTCATAAGTGACTAGGCTATTTCAGTTTAACACAAAACGCTAATTCAGGACTACATATTCGCCCCTTTGTGAATTAATTCACACCTTATCCTAACACATGTTACAACCCAAACATTTATCACTATACTATACAGCAAACAAGCACAGTTTTACTTATACAGTAAAGCCTACAACTAACCTTATGCTAAACATCACATTACCCCAAACATCCAATACGGCTATGTCACCAACTTCCAGTAGTTTACATCACAGAACAATAATGCCTCCCTAGGGTACGCCTAGGAGAGTTTTACACACACACAGACCATGGAACATTCCCATATGGCCTGTCATATGAAAAATAAAAAATACACAAGTATGGAAATATAGCTTCGTCTAAAAAGCTACACGCACATTTGTCTATTTTACTAAGGCACTCTCTGTTTATCTAAACTATTACACACACAATTTTACTATAGACGTTAACTTCACTATGGATACTCAATTTCTTTTTACCCATTATACTTTAACATTACGCTTACATTCATCTCTAGGAAGTATAGTTCCTTGAGAGGCCTTTCTGTATATGAGGGAAAATCCTCTAACAAATAATAATACGCCCCTTTGTTCACATCATATATTATTACATTTTTCCCTGAGTTATTACATTCTACTCATCAGTAAATCAACTACTGCATTATACTTTTAATACATAACACATGACTGCTGGTGTGGTGATTCTTCAACTTCCTTCGAGTCTGCCGTAGAATCAGAGGTTGCGATAGTGGTAAACCACTTATCGCTCTGCCTGGCGAGGGCAGACTAGCACTTGATTTTGGCCTGCTACTTTGTTTGTTTCTTTTTTTCCAGGGCTAATATGGTCTAGTCACCTAGTTCCCATATGCCACCGTTGGAGTCAGGACTGCCTCCCTGACCCATAATGTCTTAGTTGCTCATAACCTGTAACATTTCAAGCGCTTCATCGTTACCATAAGACATTGTTAACCCCACTCGGCTTTCACTTTTATCAACCAACACTGTCATCTGGGTAAATTGAGAAGCTATTGCTCTGACTGCAAGTGACCTGCAACAAGGAATAACACAACATACAATTAGACTGAACACCAATACGATTAGTGCAATGATACCAAGTACTGAAGCAAACCAGGTCCCCCATCCCCCGAAGATGCTCTTGAACCAGTCTGCTAATACAGAACCCATCTCAGGGGGGCCTGCATTCTGCTTCAGCTCTGTCCGTAAATTAAACAGTTTGTTCATTGCTATTGTGAAATTCCCACCAGGTGCTGTGTTGTTGGGGATAAAAGTACAACAGTAACTTCCTATTTTAGCACACACTCCACCTTCTTTTGCTAGCATCCAATCCAAAACCATGCGATTCTGCATAGCCATTCTAGAGGTAGCATCAAGCTGCTGACCCAATGCACCTAGTGCATCTGAGGTGTAGTTGATAAATCTTTGCTGGTTGTAATAGATGTAATTAATCCATTCTGTGTTTTTGTTTATACTTATCCAAGGGAGAATTGATTCAAAGCCAGCACCAACTTCATCCCTAGCTTTAAACTCAGGTGGGATACCCCTGGGTTGCCCACTAGCATTTAAGTATCCCCCGTATGCGAATGGTCTGGTGGCCCCTTCCTCATCCCCAACATCACTCTCCTCTACTTCCCTTTTGTTTCTAAGATGATTCTCCTCAAATCTGCCACCGTCTATGCTACTGTCCACATCGATAACTTTTGTGCGTTGCATTATGGCTACTCTAGCACATTTCCCTGTCCAATCATGAGGTAGAGTGTTTCTTAATCCATATTCTTTTCCACAAGCCCACCATATATCAGCTAATGGAGCATCCTGCGGAAAATGGGGGAAATGATATGCATACATAAATGTTCTTCGACCGTCTAGGAATCTATCCATATCAGTACCGTTAGTCATGCCTGATTTACATCTGATAGGAACAAGTCCTCGCAATTCCCATGCTTGCCTGTATAACTTGGATTTCTTATTTGAAGTGTTAAAAGGACCACTGGTAACCAGTGTCCAAGTTCTATTACAATTTCCTTCAAAAATACCCACATGCTCTTTATTAGTCATGTCAAAACATTTGTAATTGAAATATTCTTCTACAGTGTACTCACGGATTTCCGCTAAATCAGTTTCTGGCCAATTGTGTACATCTAATTTACAATGGTCTCGTAATGTGTATGCAACACCCTTTTCAACATGAAATGTCCTATTTTTATGTGAATGACTTCCCATGTATATCATCCAACAGTTCTTTCCTGCAATGACAAGAAACATTCATTCACTGCAGCATTTCCATGACCTTCACAGCCTCTCGTCCAGGTCGAGCTGCTGCAACAGAATGCTTCCCATTCTAACCCTGATACACTAAATTGTAGTCCTGAAATTGTACAAAAAGTTAGTACAATATTAGACACTAGAACCTTGATATCACCATAGGCTGGAAGCTCTTTTTGTTTAAAAGCTTCACCTATACCCAGTCTCCTGACTGGATCAGTCCATCCGCATCCACCTGTGTGTATATAATCTCCAAAAATTAGAAATGACAGGTACACATAATTTCCACATGCCCTCTAGACATGCTCTAAAAGTGTAATATGATCGATGATTTGCAGTACTTGTATTCCATGCTTCCCATACATTCTTATTGTTATACTAAAAGCATTGCTGTAATGCTAAAAACAAAAATAATATCACATATTTAAGAAGTATACTTACCCTCTCTTAATTTTGGTCCTGTCCTTAGACATTCCTCAATCAATCATATAAATCACTCCATATCTCCAATACCTTTTCATATCTATGTGTCTATCTTTTAGTGTAAAGTATTATGCAAAAGTTTTATCCGCACTCCTTTTCTCTGATAAAAGATGCTACAAACATAGCATTATACAAATTGCAATCCCAAACTTCCCATAATTAGGGTGACCATAACCCCAAATTCAAAATTGTTCACATATACCCCCCTTTACGCACTTAACATCAAAGTGCGTACAAAACAACAGGGCTAATAACATGTATGAAGTTACCATGTGGCCATCATAGTACATTCATATTTTATCATGCCCGCAGTTAATCCCCTTTTTTATCCAATGGTCCTATTCCATCAAGCTTCATCACATATTTCTCAGTATATTTTCTAGTACTAAGTTTACTGCAAAGTAATTATTGAATCCTATGTGGCAAACAACCAAAGCCCACATGGCTTATCAAATATATAATGGCTAACCCCCCTTGGTAACATAATAGGCTAATAACCAAACGGCTTACATTGATGTTCACAATCTGCATACTACATCAACCCTACTCAATACCAGGATATATCACTAGCAAACTAATACTTCACAGGCATGGCATTCCTTCCTCATGCCCCTCACCCACTGAAAGTACAATTACCCGTGGCATACCTTCCCTTGATGCAGTTTCTGTTCCTCAACAAAAACCACTTAGTGTAGATATTACACCCAAGCCTGTAAGAGACACTTAAAACCACATATATTCAAATATACCTTCATGTGTTAACATAAAACTAACACAATTCCCCTCTCACATCTTCACTGTTTGGAAGATTCTCATTTTTCTCTCACAGACTCACAGACACGCCCCTTCCTGTCACTCAGAAGAACAGCAACTTCAATACTGCTGCATGTACTTATTCAGTGTGCGATATCTGAACAAAAACCACACATACCTATCTTCATCACACAAACACACAAGCCTTTCTTACAAACACGCACAAACATACCCACAAATCTTTGAATTACACACATCCATACAGACCCACTCATATTATTAAAACTCCCCATATACACCCTAAACTGTGATTCCTTATTGGAATATGTGTTCTCACCCGACACCCCCTTAATCTCAAGCCAACCATTCCAAAACTCCTTCAAACCTCCCTGTCATTTACATAAGCCAAAAACACCACACCCCTAATGGCCTAGTTCTAAGTTTCACTGACTCCTGTACATTGTATAAATAAGAATACTGATAAGAGAAACTTTCAATACTCTACTCCTTTTTTCTCCATGTCTCTATTTTCTCCGTATTTCTCTCCTGTTTACCATGTCTAATTTTCAAATTCTAAATGCATATCTAGTTAAATCTATCTTAAGTGTTTGTGTTGAGCATCATCTCATCTTTTAAACCCCTTATTAACCTTATCTTTATATGACATATAATGGCTATACTCTCTATCAATAAGGATCATTTACTCTAAACCTGTGTTTTTGTAGGTGTAACAAAAGTCTGAAGGACCATCATGTTACCTGCAGTGAAGTTCTCTATCAGCTTGGTTTGATTACATTTGCAGCGTAAGAAGTGCTTGGAGAACCATTGTGAGGCATGGTGTCTGATTAGTCAAAGAAAGTCCATCCAGGGCACACTCAATTTAAATTCTCATACGGCAAAACACATAATTTTCTAATAAATTAATATGAGTATGATTTTAAGTTAATATGGGCATCCTTACTTCCTTCCCACTCATTTTAATTGATACTGGAATTGTAGAATTCACTAGGCCTTTTATTAATACTACATACCCCAGTACAGGGAAACTAGACCCCCTGGTTTCACCAATTCATGGCTGAGCATATCCTCGTCCCACCATATAGCGCATATACTTGAGAGAAGTCCTTGCTGTGTGGGTGGTCATGTCGGAGGCCTATTCACCTGCCACCTCCCTTCACCCCCTTCTCCCTCTGAAGGCTGCTGCCACTGTCAAGATGGCTGTGTCCAGTTGGATTGTTCATTGGCTGGGCGTGATGTGCCATGAAACTCTTTGGGAGGGGATTGCTGTGAGACGCCAAGCAGACATGAGTTGAAGTCTCAGGCCAGATGCAAGGGCCTGAGCTATCTTTGTCCTTCTCACATAGTCCAGTTAGTTTTGCATTCAGATCTTAGGCATAGATCCAAGCAAGATGTTTTCTTTCCATCTCTCTTTCCAGATGAGTTGTATTGGAGCACTTTCTTGCACATATGGGTAGTAGAGGTCAGCCCAGCCACAACCTGATGTCCCCAAAGTCAATAGGTTATATGTGTTGGCCTTTCTTTTTTCTTTCTATCTACACTCCCCTCAGAATGTATTTCTACTCAGCTCTGTTATAAAGCATTTTCCTGCTATTTCTGATTCTTAATTACTGCCTTCTCTGTTTTCTCTATTCTTGAATTATCTCAACACTTTCCCTAATGGACTATGTGCTGTCTCTTTTACTCCTGTTTAAACCTTAATGGGAGCACTAGTGTTAACAAATCTGGCTGTGGAACTTTTCCTTTTCCACCTCCCTACTAAAGTTACCCAAAAGTTATATTTACAGATCCCCATCAATTACTGTTTACTTTAAGTTATAATGCTTTTTTTTTGTATTATCTTGTTCCCTTTTCTGGACTGTCTCCAACACTCAGACATCCCCACACCTCAGCCTGCATTCTCCACAAACTTCTCAATTGCCTTATCATTTTATCAAATAACTTTTGTCCTAATCCTATTTTCCTGGACTTAAAGCATTAAAATCAATGTCTCTTCTTTCACAATTTTCTTTATCAAGTGCTCCATGTCTGCCTTTGAGCAATCCTGTTTTATTGTTTCCGTCACAAATCCATTAATGAGAACAATTATATCATCTATCTTACCCCAAAACTTCTCATAGTATTTGTTAATGACGCCATATTCTTATATGTAACCCTCTCTCTCCAGTTAGTCAATGGCCCACTGAAACTCTACGTTGTTTTCTGGTAATCTATGTTAACGGGTGGTTGGGCGTTCAAAGTATTTAACACAGGAGATGAAAAGGAGGTTTCGCAATGGTGGCAAGATCTATTGTATTCCACACAGCATCTATCTCCTTCATCTAACACACACACTCACCGATTCATTCAACGCATCTCTGACATTAGAGCTCCTCAAACGGGGTACAAAACACCCCAGCGCGAACAAAATATAAACACAGCTGCCAGCCTACCTAGAGGCGTAGCACATAAACTACCTTACAGATACACCCAGATTCTGTCCATTTTCCAAATTTATCTCTAATCTTATCTGGTGGTGCGCTGATCTTTTGTCTCAATTTTGTCAAATCTTCCTTTGTAGTATGACTATAATCTTCCCCCGCTATTAGTGTGTCATCAGCCAGAGACCAAAATGCAGCGCTAATGCCTAGTTTCTCACTTGCTTCCGACAAATACAATTTACTTATTTCTTCCCACGCCATCCTTTGAATTCAAATTTTTACCACAGATCTATGTATTATAATTATTCCTCTCTCTCTTTTCTGACTACAACCGTATACTTTAAACTATATTACTGTACTTTGAAAAATAATTCTTTGCTTAAAGCTTACTCAAGGATTTTTCCTCTTCCTCCGTGTGACAAGGAGCCGTACGGGAGGGGCTAACCCCTCCTTTCTCTGCTTCTCCTACGCGCTGTCCCTCTGTCTCTCTCCCTCTATGACAGAAAATAACCCGTATGGCAGGATGATATGGCCCTAACCTTTTTTTTTCCCCTACTCACAATTCTGTCAAATAACATTAATTACAATGTCTTTTCCACATATAATTTTCTCAACAAACAATTTAGTTATCTCGCTTCCCAAATTTAAATTTCTTACGATCACCTAATATTTTTGCCAATTTAAAAATACTCACAATAACCTATAATGTAGCCTACTGCTTATCATCATACAAGTCTTCCAATTTAAACCCTAAATTCAATTTCCTAATGTATTCTTTTTAGCTTATGTTTCTTCCAAAAACTTAAAAACAACTCTAAAACTTATATTTTAAACTTTATAACAACAACAATCTCAAATTCTCTAGAATTCACTATACTCACAATGCAGTCTCTTATCTGCTTTCTCCACCAGTCACGAAATTACCTTTAAAGGAATATTCAATGACAATCTCATTTCAATGACAATTTCTCATTTATGATTCATTGACAATTCATAACTGAACAACTGCGTGTGGTGTTTATATGTCTGTTGCTTAAGGAAATGTGTCAATACTATCTCCCAGCACCTTTGTGTTTTGTACCTTATGTGTTAAATGTATTTACCTTATTTTCAGTTTAAATGCTTAATACCTCAACTTACAATATTTCACAGAATCGTCATTCTTTGAAACTACACCTAACATAAATACCACACTCTTCACCGAAGAGAGCATTACTCATAGCGCTACACTTTATATAATCTGCATATATTTCCACTGGCTGTACATTCACTTTCCCAGGCCCACACACAGTCATACGTTTGCAAGGAGTTCCTCTCCTAATTTGCACACTTTCTCACTCGCAGAGAAGTCCTGTTACCTTCACTCTGCACACCCAAGCCTTATCAATGTTGAGATCCTCTCAATTATCGCACGGCCTGAAATCATTTCATCCGTAATTAAAAAATGCAAGATCCTCTTGCGGTCACACGGCATGAAATCATCTCATCCGTAATTAATAAATGCAAGATCCTCTTGCGGTGACACGGCATGAAATCATCTCATCCGTACTTAAAAACAAATGCAAGATCCTCTTGCCTCCACCCGGAATGAAATCTTTCATCCGTAACCTTTACAAAAAATGTGATGGCCGCTCACCGCAATTTTCTCATCCGTAACCTTCACTAGACGCGATACATTCCTCCAAATCCGTACATATCTTAATATACGGAGAGTTCCATATATCTATACATTACACACGGTTAGTCCTCTAAATCTATTCATTAGGCTATACCTAAAAACAGAGAGTTCCATTCATTCCGTAAACACCGAAAACATAGACGCTAAACAAAAAACATATATTCTTTTATCTTTATGTTTTATTCCAATGACTTAAACAACACATAGGCCTAACATTTAACACTTTCACAATTTAACAGACATTTTCAACGCAGAGATCTCACAATCCTTTCTTTAACATTAGCACCTTTCTTTGTACATTAAACACCTTTCTTTAATTATCACGTTAATCAACAGAGATCCTCTCCTATTCGTTTTTAGATGCGTCCGGCATCTCTATAAGAGGGTATGTCCGTCCGCCTGTCGGTCGGTCGGTCTGTCTGAAACGCATTCTTTCAATTGTAATTCCCTCCTGTGTCCACAAGGTGGCAGAGTTGAGTTGACGCATCTTGTTGTCCTCTCGGACTTGTTACTATAGGCTACCATCCACTCGTAACTCAGGCCCACAACCATTCTCACAATGTAAGGAGCTCATCTTCAACCTGCAATCATTCTTTCTCGCAGAGAGCTCTTCTCCAATCTGCACATACCGAACCTTTATTCTAAAGAAATATACCAACGTTTTTACTACCGTATATGCCTGTAGCGTTTGTACTCCTACTGCGCATGCGTAACTCTAAGCATGCTGGGAAGTGGAGTTCTAAACACTATCAGCGCATAACATCATACCATTTTAACCGAAAGCACGGCGAACTCCTCTCACTCGTAAACTTTCACTTTAGACACGATATACACAATACGTACACACCAAGACATTGGTATACAAACATACACTTCAACAAACTTCACCAAGACATTAGTATACAAACATACACGTTCTACAAACATAAGACATATTATTACCAGGTATTCCAATGTTCCTCAACCTTAAGACTCTTTAATTTAGAATTCTTTAACTGAGGACTACGTCAGGATAGCCGTAATCGCTTCTGACTTCACTCAGCTGCATATATTTTAGCAAAAGTATGCCATCCTTACCTAATTAAATGCGCGCTTGCAGCTGAACGAGAGCCAGGCGGCGAAAACCACATCTCCTGACGCTTTCTTTGTCCTTATTCAGTACCTTTCGCGGTCGACAACTATGATGTAGAGAATTGGTAATACTTTGTACTAGATCTGAGTTCGATAATCAAAAGAGCCAAGAGCCATCAAGATTGAGGAGAATTGGAGCTGGTTTAATAACATACACACGCCGAAGACGTGGAGACAGGACTCCGGAATCCAAGATCTAACTAGCCACAGAATACAAACTGTTCTTATACCCATCAGAAATCCCAGAATAGTATGTAATTTTACCTCCACATATGACTTGTCTCTAACACTACCCAAATAGGGAAACAACCCCTTTTAGCCAGAGTCTGAATGTCTGCTTAGGTCCAGCTGCCATTCTGCTGGGCCTAACTAGTTTTTGGTACTGTAAGCAAAACCCCACCTGTCTAAAGACAGTATACCCTGAAATAGGGAAGCCCTGCCTTCCAGTTAAGGTAAACTGAACGCGCACATGAGTGTTATACTATTCATAAGTGACTAGGCTATTTCAGTTTAACACAAAACGCTAATTCAGGACTACAACTGCTTAACTAATAATTCAATAAACATGAAGCTTAACATCATAAACCTTGGTGGATTTCAAACGTAAACAAATGCGCTTGTCATTCCACTTCATGCTGTAGCCTACACCACCAGCATTACCTGGCTCGTTGTACTACAATAGTGTCGCAAAGTTTGCGCATGCGGCCTCACATCAGGCAGGTCCTCACATTTGGCAGCTACATGCTCCTTCGTCAGGCTGGCAAAAAGACCGCCTGGGTGTAGCCACCTAGCTTAGCATAACTGCTAGTCAGATCCAATGGTAATGCTACCTAGCTAGGTATGCTAACTGTCGGTATTCATCGCTAACTTCACCAAAATACTCATGTCACTGGCTTTAATTTGAGAATCGTATGTTAGTAGTACATTTAATATCTGTACAGTTGATTAATTACTGGTCTACTGCCACATAGGCACGCATGTGCATAACACTCCCTATGAGTGGCTTTCCTGTCACCACTAGCCCCATGTTACATCGGCCTTATTTGACCGGCCTTGTTTGAGCTCACCGATCGGCGTAGAAGGCTCAGACCTCGCCGGAAATATGAGAGGGTTAAATTCAGGCGTGAGCTACATGAGGCAATTATTAGCGAGTTACGAGCTAAAACTGGCTTAAACGCGATTTGGGTGGGTTAAATTGACACATGTATGCGTGCCTAGTGTGTAGTTATGTTATAAACTGTTCTGCAAAAATAATAACAATTAACAGCAGTTTGTTCTGTAAAGTTAGTTAGTAAAGTAAACAGAAAAGCATGTAATGGCTGATAATCTTAAAATACAAAAGGCTACGGTAAGGATATATGCATCATCCTATTGCAAAAAAGTACAGGCGATAATACTATAATACTATAACACTATATAACATTAACATGAACGTTTCTTCAAACCACATGTTTTGTGCACATACTTTGTTTAATAGAATACACAAGAATACACCAACAGATTACTCTCATACCCACATCAAATGTATTGATTAACGAAAATATTTTGAAGACAGGAAGAATGCACAATGATGTGTTATGTGTGCCCCCTGTCCCAGCAGAGGTCGTGCAGCCTAATGTAATGTTATATATATATATATATATGATAGACATTTCAATATTTGTGTGTTCTTGTATAGTTTGTTCGACATAGTTTTATACCTATTTCCTGTACAAAGTAAAATTATGAATTTGAGGAGGGCCAAGGGAGAGGCTTTTAAGCCCAAATGCTGTTGCAAAGGAATGTGCCAAGTCCTGGAGGTACTGCTTGTTTGTGTTTGAACTATATCCAAGTTCATGACTGAGTTTGAACAGACCCATTGACAGAGGTGGGTGAGTGTTCAACCAATATCCATTTAATTCCCAATAGTTTCAATATAAACCCAGATTAGTATACTGTTATCATAGTGAGCTTTAAGGAACACCAGATTAGGCCTACATATCAGCCTGTAGTGTAGATAATGCTCATTTCCCATCTACCCCACTTTAGTGCCTGCTCCTATCCAGATAAATTTAAGGCTCGCTCTTTCCAGACATTTAAGATTGAAAGTGTTTTTTCATTGCCTATCAAATGGCATATAACGTTACATATTCCTGTTATCATGAGCTACAGGTATTACCATTCTAGACTTGTTAGTTTAGGTGAGCTATCATACTAAGATTGGCTAAAGTTTATTACATACAAAGCAACACATTATAAATACCATAAACTGCCACTTCCTAGCATCTTCCTCTCAAATGCAAGGTCCATCACAAATAAAATGGATGAGCTGAAGCTACAGATGGCAGCAAACGGACTCGTACAGGACTGTTGCATTCTGCTGATAACGGAGACCTGGCTCAACTCATCCATTCCAGATACAGCTATCGAGCTAGCAGGACGCACAGCTCATCGCCAGGACAGGAACAGTAACTCCGGTAAGAGCAGAGGAGGGGGGCTATGCATTTATGTCAACAACAACTGGTGTACCAACGCCACGACCATCAATAGCCACTGCTCTCCAGCCCTCGAGTCTTTAACTGTTAAATGCAGACCCACGTACCTCCCACAGGAGTTTACTGTTGTTATGGTGACTGCTGTGTATATACCACTGGATGCTAATGCCAACTCAGCCCTAAGTCACTTGTACAATGTCATCAGCCTTAATCAGAACACCTCTCCAGAGGCAGTACACGTGATAGCAGGCGACTTCAACCATGCTGATTTGAAGGTAGTGCTCCCTAAGTTCTACCAACACATTAAATGTGCTACCAGGGGAGGAAATACTCTGGATAAAGCCTACTCAAATATCAAGCATGGTTATAGGCCTACATAGCTACCCCACCTTGGCTTGTCTGTTCACATGTCCCTGCTACTCTTACCGGCATACACCCCCCTTAAGAGAAAAGCCCCCCCCCCCCCCCCCCCTGATGATGCCTCTCAGCAGCTGAAGGACTGTTTTGAAACGACCAACTGGGATATCTTCCAGCACCAGGACCTGGAGGTATTCACCTCAGCTGTTCTGGGCTACATCAAACACTGTGTCGACACTGTCACGGTGGACAGGCACATCCGGGTGTATCCTAACCAGAAGCCCTGGATGACAAAAGAAGTCAAAGTGCTGCTGAAGGAAAGGAGCGGCGCCTTCAGGTCTGAGGATGAGGCACAGTACAGGACTGCCAGAGCCAACCTGAGGAAGGGCATCAGGGAGGCCCAGACAGAATACAAGAGGAGGATTGAAGACCACTTTAGCAGCAACAACATTCGGCATGTGTGGCAAGGGGTCCAACACATCACCAACTACAGGTCCAGCAACCTAACTGCAGCCGACGGTGATGACTCGCTGGGGGGTTCAACTGCTTCTTCACCCACTTTGAGGTCCATACACCGGATGTGACCACGCCACTTCCAGTAGACCCCTGCAGCCACACCCTCACAGTGCCGGCACAGGAGGTAAGGCGTGTTCTGCGGGCAGTGAACCCAAGAAAAGCTGCTGGACCAGACGCTGTGACTGGGAGGGTGCTGAGGGACTGTGCAGACCAACTGGCTGGTGTGGTCACTAACATATTCAATCAGTACCTATCCCAGTGCTTGATTCCACCCTCCACAATCATTCCTCTACCAAAAAAGACCACTGCCAGCACCCCTAATGACTACCGACCAGTGGCACTGACACCTATCATCATGAAGTGTTTTGAGAAAATGGTCCGGAGTCACATCACAACAAGCCTGCCACCCACTTTTTACTCCCACCAGTTTGCATACAAGCAAACAGGGCTACAGAAGATGCTATTGTCACAGCTCTCCACACCACTCTTACACACGCGGAACAGAGAGGGAACTACATCAGGCTGCTCTTCATAGACTTCAGCTCTGCTTTCAACACAATCATACCAAGCAGACTGGTCACAAAATTGATGGACTTAGGGCTTTCAAAACAAATCTGCTTCTGGATCAAAAACTTCCTTACAGACCACTCCCAGAGGGTTAGAGTAGGATCCCATCTCTCCTCAGCTCTCAGCATCAGCTCCGTCTCCCCACAGGGCTGCGTGTTGAGCCCCCTACTCTACACCATCTACCCGAGCAATGCCATCATTAAGTTTGCAGATGATACAACTGTGGTGGGGCTCATCTCAGGAGGAGATGAGACTGCATACAGGGAGGAGGTGCAAAGGCTGTCGACATGGTGCACCATAAACAATCTTGTCCCCAACACCTCCAAGACAAAAGAGCTGTTAGTCGACTTTAGGAGGAAAAAATCAGACATGCAGCCTATCGTCATAAATGGGGAGCAAGTGGAGAGGGTATCAGACTTCAGCTTCCTGGGCACTCACATTGAGGAGGACTTTTCCTGGAAACATAACACCAATGCACTGCTGAAAGAGCAGCAGAAAGAAAGGTACTCCATCAAAACAGACAGGCTGAGAAACAGCTTCTATCCAAGAGCTATCATTGCACTAAACAATGCACAAAACTAACTTGTATTTGTCTCTTTGATGTTTAATATGTCTTGTGTTTTTTTAAACTTGTTTTACTTAAGCTGAGTATTCATAGTGTACATTTCTATAGTTATATTGTATATATTTGTATTGTTTTAGTTTTTTACTTTTCAATAGCACTGAAGTCTGAGAGCTGCCACCTCAATTTCGTTGCACTTGTGCAATGACAAATAAATATATTCTATTCCATTCTATTCTAATGGCAACAGAAATGTCTTCATTCAGCCATTCAGTTGTTAAATTGGGTCAAGGTAAAATGGTCTTTACATTTGTCATGGTCTTCTATTGGAGTTTTGTAGATTGTCTCCTTGCTGCGTTGACACTAACTTTCTCCTTGTAGCAGGGGCGGACTGGGACAAAAAATCGGCCCGGGCATTTTGAACCAGACCGGCCCACTAAATTCGATAACACACCTTTTTAATCTCGAATGTCTACACCAACCAGGCTTATAGCTAGCAGGGCGTCTGCCCTATAGTCTACTAAAAAATAAGAAGAAACGGGACACCCTACTTTTAGGCAGGACGGCCTAAAGACGCCCTATTTTTCTCCCGTTTTACCTGTTAACTTCGCTGAATGTGATCAAAATTCACCGTTTCAGTCGCTTCAGTGCTTAGCGAAGTCTAGAATCATACATATGACCTGCCAATTAGAAAATACAAATAGCATTGCTGTATTCCCGCTACAACAACGTTACATCATGATTCCAACGAAACATTGATTCACGGGCTCGCAGAAGCTCCAGAAAACAGCTGTCTCACCGCACGTCACTGAACCTACTACTGTATGAGTTCAACAAGAGTTTGTGTGTTAAGGTGGTGGTCTTAATTAATCTAAATGCAATACACATCATACACTTTAAAGCTTTGTTCAGAATACGGAGGTATAAGATCGGTCGATATTTTCCATGAAAATAGCGACTGAAGAACCCCCTGTTCTCGTCTCCGAGAGGACAGGCTGTATTGCTCCCTTTTCTAGAAGGGAGTCTATTTCCTCCTGTAGGAAACGCGCTTGATGAGGTGGCATTAACGTTTGAACTACGCCCCTGAACTTCGGGGGGGACGGGAAAACTGGAGCGTATAACGGGCTATCATAATTCGGTATCTGGACAAATTGGCATATTTTCGGAATACCAGGGTTTGGGAATACTGGGCTTTCGGAACAATTGACATGGCACCGCGCACCATTCAAACACACAACATAGAGTGTAGGCTAACGGCTGGCTGTTTCAGAGTACAGTAGGCTGAGGGCTAGCAACAGCTACAGACTTGTCTTGTATTTAGCTATGCAAACGAACTTGGCCATAGAACATAGGTTCTAAGTCAAACATATTTTAGAGACGTTTTAATTCATGATCAGTAAGCTTACCGTAGGTCGTTGTATCGTATCTCCCTGGCTGTAGCCACCAGCACTGTCATCCACGGGAGCTGATGGCAAAGTTTAGCTAAAGGTAGAAGGTGTTTGCTAAAATGATTGGACGAGACCCTAGTCACTCAAGAAGACGGCCAATGGGCCGCAGACTAGCGTGCGCGTGTCAAGCATGTCAAGGCCATGGGCCACGCTGTTTACCGTCCTAATGCATTATGTAGGCAGGTTCAAATCGAAAGGGGTTTGTGTTGGGTCAGCCCAGGGGATGTGATTGGGCCAGCCCAGTGTCAGTAGGGCCGCTGATGAACTAATTTCGTGGGCCAGCCGGTCAGACCATTATATGGGGAAAAAAATAAAAAATTAAAATTCGGGACCATCGGCCCATATTGCACCCCGGCCCAGCGGGCAAACGCCCGGTATGCCCGATGGCCAGTCCGTCCCTGCCTTGTAGTAAAATGAGTAAAACAAAGTATTTCATTAGCTTTATTATCAAAAAAATAAGGGAAGTGAGGAGAAGGGGAGGGGAGAGAATCAGAAACATGGTAGATGAATTCATACATGTATCAGGATAAGGATGCATACATGTGGTAAATGTATTCAATACATAAAAACATAACATGGTACATACAGTACATGTTGTGTTACATACAAACATACAATTAACAGTATCTAATATTGCCACTTCATAAGCCTTAGTATTATATGATATAGAAGGAGAGGGACATAATGCTCTGCATTGTGCATGGGTTTTTAGTTTATGTTTAGTTTTGATGAGTTAAATTGAGTTACGCTTGGCTGATTTTTTTGGATTGCAAGGGTGGCAGGATGTAACTGTCAGGATCCTGCTCTGTCTTTGTTTTGTGATTCCTTGTTCCCGAGAAGTGCTTTGCCCTGTTTGTTTTATTTTGTCTTGTGCTTCTTTCGTTTGTTTTGTCATCCCATGTATTGTCTATCTTTATTATCTCTCGACCCACCACTTGCAGCACCTGCTGCCGACCCAGCACCCGTAGCAACAGCTACTGACCCCACAGCACCAGCTGCTGACCCCCTACAACACGCACAACCCTTGGAGAACCATAAGTTAAAACGAGTTATCGACACAACTGCATGGCCAGCCGCATCCGCAGAACCATATTGGCCTTAAGATAAACCCAATATGTAGTAGACAGTTGGATTTTTCTCTTAACTTGCTGACACTTGACAAAGTGGCTCGAAAAGTGAATTGGCTCACGACAGTTAGCTAGCTAATGTCCAGTCACTACTAAGCTTGGTGCTCCCTGCTCCTTACGTTTAAAATAACAATCGGTAGAAATATTCAATAAGTAAGTGACAGAACATGTTTTGTAGGTCTACGTGTACAAGCTTGCCATCTACCACAAGCTTGCTTGTTAAAATTGGCCAATCACTCATAAACCAACAAGTCAATAAATCTGCGAATAGTTGTAGAAGTGACAAGCTGAATATGCTCTGTCAGGCTACGTTATTGATTATGGATGACAGATGTGGAAAAAGACATGACTCCTGTATAAACACAAAAGCATGTAATGGCTGATAATCTTAAATACAATACGCTATGGTAAGGCTATATGCATCATCCTATTGCAAAAAGTGTGGAGCGATATACCGAGAGATTACTCTCATACCCACATGAAATGTATTGATTAATGAAAGTATTTTGAAGAAAGAAAGAATGCGATTTATGTGATGTGTGGCTCCCTGTCCAAGCAGAGGTCGTGCAGCCTAATGTAATGTTATATAATGATAGACATGTCAATATGTGTGTTCTTGTATAGTTTGTTCAGTACAATTTTGTCACTATTTCCTGTGCAAGGTAAAATTATGAATTTTAGGAGGGCAAAGGGAAAGGGTTTTAAGCCCAAATGATGTTGCAAATATCACAAAGATATACTGCTTGTTTGTGTTTGAACTGTATCCAAATTCATGACTGAGTTCGAACAGCTTCAAACAATCCATCTGGAATGTCAGCTGAAACTACCAGCACACAAAACTCAATCCCATAATTAAAAACAGCTGCAAAGAGATAATCCATTCTTTTAGGAATCTAAGGAAATAAACTACTCCAACTGCTTTCAGAGCAGTGGTGGCTCGTGGTTATAAAAGTGGGGGAGTTAGCGAGGTGTGTGTGGCGGAGCTGATGTTGGGGCTGGGGCAGCGGACTAACTGGTAGACCAATTTACAGAGGTGGGTGAGTGTTCAATCCATCCATACCCATCTAATGCCCAATAGTTTCAATATAAACCCAGATTAGTAATTTTATATGAAGCAGCATGTTCTGAGGTAGTGGTGTCATATATTGCTCTTTAGAAAACATTGACAGATTCAGATTAATTTACATATTCAGTGTTAGTAGAGTAAATACCTCGGGGGCATGAGTCTGTGATGCATTCTACAGGATGATTGTAAGGGTGGCAGGATGTAACTGTCAGGATCCTGCTCTGTCTTTGTTTTGTGATTCCTTGTTCCCAAGAAATGCTTTGCCCTGTTTGTTTTACTTTGTCTTGTGCTTCTTGTGTCTATTTTGTTATGCCATGTGTTTTCTGTCTTTATCATCTCTCAATCCCACCGCAGCACCCTCTGTTTACCCAGCACCCGTAGCACCAGCTGACCCTGCAGCACCAGCTACTGACCCCACAGCACCAGCTACTGACCCCACAGCACAAGCTACTGACCCCACAGCACCAGCTACTGACCCCACAGCACCAGCTACTGACCCCACAGCACCAGCTACTGACCCCACAGCACCAGCTACTGACCCCACAGCACCAGCTGCCAGCGCCGGTCCCGCAGCATCCGTTGACTCTGATGGTGACTCTGATGGCAATGCCACGAAGGCCCCCTTTTGTAAAAGACCATAAGGATTGAACCAAAGCGGACTGGAGGGTCTCCTAGTTCGTCTTCTCTGATGAGTCCAATTTCACAGTAGGTGCAAGACTCTGTGGCTTGTAGGCCTCTCCAGGTCTCCGTCTAACCATCAGACGACCATCTGTTGGGCAAAGCTGAAAATTGGACTCATCAGAGAAGACGAACTAGGAGACCCTCCAGTCCGCTTTGGTTCAATCCTTATGGTCTTTTACAAACCTCAGCCAGGCAAAGTACAACGTTGTCCCGGAAGAAAAACTTGCTTCCTTTTGCTCTGACAATGTTCCCCAACTCTGAGAAGTGTTTTTTCCAGCAGGGCAATGCTCCATGCCACACAGCCAGGCCAGTAAAGGTGTGGATGGAGTATCACCAGATCAGGGCCCTGTCATGGCCAGCCCAATTTCGAGACCTGAATCCCATAAAAAAACCTCTGAAATGTGATCAAGAGGAAGATGGATGGTCACAAGCCATGGAAAGAAGCCGAGCTGCTTGAATTCTTGCGCCAGGAGTAGCATAAAGTCACCCAACGGCAATGTGAAAGACTGGTGGAGAGCATGCCAAGACACATGAAAGTTGTGATTTTAAATCAAGGTTATTCCACCAAATATTGATTTCTGAACTCTTCCTAAGTTAAAGCATTAGTATTGTGTAGTTCAAAAATGAATATGAGCTTGTTTTCTTTGCATTATTCGAGATCTGAAGACACTGCATATTTTTTGCTATTTTGACCAATTGTCATTTTTCTGCAAATAAATGATCTAAATGACAATATTTTTATTTGAAATTTGGTAGGAATGTTGCCAGTAGGTTATAGAATAAAACAAAAATGTACATTTTACTTTAACACATACCAATAAATAGTAAAACCAGAGAAACTGATAATTTTGAAGTGGTCTCTTAATTTTTTTCCGCGGCTGTATATTTGCAGGCAGCAGCTGTGTGACTCATGTTTTCACAAAACAGGGCTCTCATTGCAATCTCTATGGCTTCCGGGAGGGCTATCCCCACCGTACTTTCGTCATACGTAATTGCGTTTAATGACATCATACGGCTTTGATCCCGGTTTGGTCGCCCACCCCAGCCGGCCACCAGACACTCTGCCCCTGTTCGACCATCCACCTGGCCGACCACCTGACCCTTGGTTCCTGTCCAGCTTTTACCCACGGCCCCTGCCAGTCCGCCTGCCTTGCCCTTGACCCTCGTCCACCCACCCTATGTGGACTTTTTCAAGGTCCTGCTGTCTTTGTTTTGTGTTTGTATCGATTCGATTCCTTATCGATACTCTTATCGATTCTTTTTGGGCAAGGGAAAAAAAGAGTTCAAACAGGTTTTTTTTTAACATTATTTTAGTTTTTATATAATATTCTCTGAATAGATGATACACAGCATTAACAGAATGTATGTATACATTTACATGTTTTAAATGACCAAAAACAAACCTAAGAATAGGTCAACAAACTCTCAAAGTGGGGTCCAGAGACATAGAGCCTAGGGATTCTTTCCCTTGATGGGGTGCCAGGGGGTCCCAACAAAGAAAAAGAATATTTGTTTTGACTATAATTCCAACCATAAGTAACAGAATGTTTGACTGATTTGGTAATGGGTTTCATTACATTTTTGTTATAAAACATCGAAACTTGAAAATCTTTCCATCAGATGGGGGAGCCTGGAAAATATTCTTTTTTTATGGGCTTTTTTTACTCTTAATTTGGATAGGACAGTGAAATATTTGGACAGGAAGTGAGAAGGTGTGTAGAGGTGTGTAGAGAGAACCTGTGTCCATTGTAGCCCGTAAATGGGGGGCTTATGGGGGGCATTGTAGCCCGTAAATGGGGGGCTTATGGGGGGCATTGTAGCCCGTAAATGGGGGGCTTATTGGCTCGCGTCACATTGCCCCCCCTGGAAAAGAATCTTGCTTTGGGTAGAAGTTCAAATTGGAATAGGATTATAGGCGCAAGCCATAATATTATATGAAGCAGCCTGTTCTGAGGTAGTGGTGTCATATTTTACTCTGAAAAAACATTGTCAGATTCAGATTAATTAACATTTTCAGTGTTAGTAGAGTTAATACCTGGGGGGGGGGGGGGGGGGGGGGCATGAGTCTGTGATGCATTCTACAGGATGATTGTAAGGGTGGCAAGATGTAACTGTCAGGATCCTGCTCTGTCTTTGTTTTGTGGTTCCTTGTTCCCGAGAAGTGCTTTGCCCTGTTTGTTTTACTTTGTCTTGTGCTTCTTGTGTCTATTTTGTCATGCCATGTGTTTTCTGTCTTTATCATCTCTCGACCCCTGGTCTATTTTGTGGCAGTTTAGGGGTCCTTGATATAAAAGAGTCTGAGAACCACTGTGCTAAATATTATTTGAACATGCCAATTACAGTGCTGTTGAATAAGCAAAACAAAGCTGCGTGCACGCAACGTCATAACGCATGCGCAAACGGCACGTACATCGATAGCGGAATCTTAAAGCACTTTGGCTAACGATTCAAAAGAATCGGTCAACTGCAAACCGGTTCTTAACCAATTCCCATCCCTAGTGCTTTCCCCTGTTTGTTTATTTTGTCATGAGCTTCTTGTGTTTGTTTTGTCATGCCATGTGTTTTCTGTCTTTGTCCTGGCTTTGTATATAAGACTGCACTCCCCCTGTCTGAACATTGAATCTGCCAACCGGAGAGGTGAGTGTGTGGTTGTTTTAGTATTTGTTGCATATTTGATAAACTTGTCAAATTAATATATGTATTTATTATTCCTTTTCTTTTAGGGCTGAACGATTTGGGAAAATAATCTAATTGCGATTCCCCCCCCAAAATATTGCGTTTGCGATTTAATATGAGATTTTTTTCATTTTATCCTCTTTTTTTCGCCAACAATACGTAATGAATGATTTAAATATGACCAACACAATATAAGATACATTTAGTGTAAAATAATCTTTCCCACATTTTACATTTGTATTTAACTGCTCATTACAGAAACAAATCGGTGGCTTTGCCACTGTGCATTTAAGTAGTAATTTAAACAAAGTCATTGTAAGTATAAAAACAAGGCATGCACTTTTTAAAGTGGCATTATTCAGTAATTGTACTTCAGGGTTAGGGTTAGGATAAGCAGTTTTACCTTAAAATAACAGCTTTAAAATAATTGGGGCACTACAATGACTTTTAATATGGAAACTCGCCTTCGTGCCATTGCCATACCAGGGTCTGTAGGCAAATGACTGCGTTATGTAGGTTTGCCTGAAGCCGCCCGGTTTTACTGTCAGCCGAACTAGTAAGTAGCTTATTTGCCGTCTTGCTTTATCTTGTGTTGCACTTGCCTGACATTTGAAGATATTCGCTAGTTTGAGCCACTAGCATCTTGTTAGCGATTAGCAATTGATCCGTTATGCTGCTTTAAACACTGTGTACAAAATGTACCATCTTTTTTTTAGACCACGTTGTAATCGCGGACATTGCGGCTAGAAAATCGCGTTTGACCATATCGAGATTAAATTGCAAATGCAATTAACCGTTCAGCCCTATTTTCTTTTATTCTGTAATGTATATTTGCATTTATTTTATACCAGTTGTATTGTATACATTCATTCTGTGCCGTTTCTGAATATTTAAAGACACTGTAAATATGTTTTGTGCCACAGCTAATTTCTCAAATCCATGCATAAGTATTTGTATTTTAGCAAAAATAAAAAAGCTCTCACTGTTGGATTCACCAGAACAGTGTTTGGCATTTGCCCTGTTATGTTAACATCATACTGTGGCAATAATAAATACTTATTAATTGAGAGTGAGCTCATGCCAGGAAATATCAAACTGAGGCTTTGGCGTATCGACCCAATGATAGCGAATATCAGATTCAGTATGACACTTACAATTCATTATTGTTTTCTTTACAGCCAGGATGAGGGTGATTTTGTCTCTTTGCTTTCTTCATTCACTTGGATTGACAGTTCTGGCTGACAATCAAGGTAAAAAACCACTGCTTTGATTGGTTGTGAGCTGCCACATTAAGGCCCTTATACAGTACTCAAAACGGTCGCAGAGACGTGACAGGTGGAGCACAATGAGAAGAGATTCAGGAGATTTTCCCGTCGCAATGCCTTCCTTTATATACAGTAGCCTAACTAGAATATCGCACTAAACAACCACACTCAAACAAAATGAATATTGTAGGCATATTGTTAGAACAATAGCAGGGCAGAGCACACGGATAATCCATATTCATCATCTTGGCAAATTGAGATACTGCGGCTGGCGCGAATAAGCATTGAACATTCCATATTTGAAATATCTTTATAAGTAGGCTAGTGAAGTCTACCTGTTGATAGTATTCCCAACTCAATTGTCCTTCATTCTATCATCGTGTTTGAAAGGTATTGGTTAGGTAATAGCCGAGTGACAGCTGTTTTCTTTCTGATTTGACAGTAGCCTATAGGATATACTTGTGTGTTTTAAGCAAATAAAATGTGTAGCAATGTTTACGAAGGGGCAACTGCTATCGTGAATTATACAGTAAATACGTTGTGAAATGAAAGGAAAACACATCACAGCGAGTGCAGTGCATCACAGCGAGTGTGAGCGAATGCATGTAGTATATGTTGATGCCGGAGTTAAATAAAGGCAGGCTATTCATAAAATACGTCAATGTGTCAGTAGTATGAACAGTTGAGACATTGACTCCGTGGGGCTCAGGTCGTTTGGACAAATATTTTAATTGCTGTCGCTCGTGCTGGTTCTCTGGCAATAGGCTACTTGGCCAGCTCATGTATTGTGCATAGGCGGAGATCCCGGGGGGGACGGGGGGGACACGTCCCCCCCTCGCATAAAGTTGTCCCCCCCTCAACAAAATAAAAAAAAAGTAATATGAAACAAACGCACGACTACACAAGCGCTGCTTATTATAAACGTAAAATAATGTGCTTTTTAAGTGTTGAAAAATCATGATCCCCCTATTCCTCAAAGTGGTTCGGGTATGCTGTTTCCAAAGGGCGGGGCGAGCACCGTGTTTTAGTCAATCTGCCCACACGGTCAGGTTGTGAGATTGTTTCTTCCTCTCTCCCCCTCCCGCTATGATACACGATATGTAAAGATATTTACCTCATTCTCGAACGAAGTAACAACATGTAAGAAGAAGTTTTTCTAAACGCCATTTACGAAGTTCCAATCGATAATCACAAGTATTAATACGTTTATTAATGGATTGACATGACAACGTGAACGTTTGCCATAACACACGCAGGTATCTATAATTAACACCCTTAGCTAGCTAGACAGTTAGGACACGGTCCTGTCAGGGGCAGGTTAATGCTTGTTAATAAACGTAGGTCTAGATGTCAGTGCCTCTCCAGATTAGTTAAATTAACTGAAAGTAAATTAATGTCATTTTTTCGTGGGGTCAATAAATAATACTGGTATTTTCAGCATCGGGTGAGAGTGGTACAGTGGATAGAGGGGTCGTGAGTTACTGAGAAGGTTGCTAGTTCAATTCCCAGTCGAAACGTCCTTGAGCCTTTTGAGAACTTACTTTGAGCATCAAGTTCTCTTGAACTTTGGACATTATTTGTCTGTGAGTAGATATTTCGCGTTAGTTCATATAATGCCGTTTAGGTCATTCAAAAATCACTTCGAATTTCTGTTTGTAAATGTGATACAATAATTCGGTATTTAGCAGTTTATGCTAGCTCTCGTGAAAGCATTTTTTTTCATGTCCCCCCCCCGGAATTACTCTCTGAAATGTTACCATGTATTGTCCCCCCCTACAATGAAATGGGATCTCCGCCCCTGTGTGATATACAGGGAATAGTTTTCAAGGAAATTTGATCTGCACCTTTGACAGTGGCTGTTGTTCATATATATATGGATATAAAGGTAATGAAACAGGAAACGCTAGGTCCAGAAATGTTAGTCTCCGGAGTTGATGTCGTATGGAAATGATGTCGTAGTGGGCCAATCACAGCCAAGGAGTATCCGTCGCCATGAGCGGACCGACAGAAATTTTTGCGGGGATACGGAGAGCTGTCCGACGGCTCTGGAGAGCACGGAGAGGGCGTTTCAGCTACCTGAGAAGGCGTTCCAGCTACCTGAAGGCGTTCCTATGTGCCCAAAAACGTGTCGTACGGAGTACCATAAAAAAGCCTTTACACATGACATATGTTCAGCAGGTTGAGAAAAGTAAGAGTGACATGTTACAATGGAACAATGGTAAAAACATATAATCTAATTACTGGATGTCCGCATTTCACATCTAATTCACTGTATACACTGTATTAATTCTATATGGTAAAGACTAAAATAAAAATAAAATGAAGAATAAATATATTATAAAGAATATTTTTGCATTAATTTATTTATAGCATTTGTAGCAGTATCTCAGATTACACTGATTAAGCCATGTGTACTGGATATAAGGTCACTAACAGACCTCAGTCTATTTTTCATATTGGAATATACCTATTTACATACATACATACAAAGTTTGACTCAAAACCATCACCTGTAAAACTTCTTAGATACTGTACAGTTCGTTTTGCGGACCAATTTCTCTAATTCCCCAATTGGTAAAGCCATTACCCATTTTAAATCATTAATAATCAATATTATCCCATGATCAAACCATGAATCTTCCGCTGGTGATCTACTGCATATGGCCTTTTTTCATCTCTCAAAATGTAATGTTTCAAAATACACTGTTGATCCATATGGCATGCAATGCATGTCTTGCTTTTAATTAATTCATGAATGTACTGTATTCCCTCTTAGAGAATGTGGCTTTTCAGAGGGATGGCTACACAGTCAAGCCTTTCTTCTTTGTGATTTGCCTTAACAAAGAAAAGAAAATAAGATACGCTGTTGTTGTTCAAGTTATATTGATGTGAAAAATATTTTTTTACAGGTAGAAACTTAGCATTGTATGGAAAGGCCACCCAGTCAGACGTCATTAAAAGCCCCTGGGCAGGGGAAGGTCAGGCCCTAAATGCCATAGATGGAAATCGTGACCCGAATTTTTATCATGGATCTTGCAGTCATTCTGATGAACAGACTAATCCCTGGTGGAGGGTTGATCTACTGAGGCAGTACATTATTACTTCAGTGGCCATCACCAACAGAGGAGACTACGCCCCTGAGAGAATCAACGGAGCTGAGATTCACATTGGCAGCTCCCTGCTGGACAATGGCAATCACAATCCACTGTAAGATTATCATTTTCTCTACTTGTTTACTGATTGAAAGTGACTGGGTAGAAAGGTTATTTCAGAATTTCTTATGTAGAGGTCCACGGTCCATTTCAATAAGCAGCTGCAAATGCAAAACAAGGTGATAAAGAATATTGTTTACTCTTCTGCCTTCTTCACCTGATACCACTGCATTGCAGTAGGTGGTTTGTAAAGTGAATATGTGAATAACTGGTTCACTGAGGCAACAGAGTTATTTTTCTGATTAATCATGAAGTCAATTCATGGTCATTTATTTTCATGTAACGATACTGAATATTTGTATAGACAACCCTATAACAATTGACTTCTCTTTCAGGGCAGGGGTTATATCCTCTATCCCAGCTGGGAGAACCCGCACCTTCAACTTTGGTAATGGGATGGAGGGCCGTTATGTTAATGTATATTTGCCTGGAAACAAGAAGTATTTGACATTTTGTGAGGTGGAGGTGTATGGCTATCCAGTACCAGATGGTAAGGATTGTCCTTATATATCACACATATCACAACATAGACAAAATATTTAGGTTTTTATTTAATTTAGAATTAAAAGCATGTAAAAATGTAGCAATATTGAAACAACTTTGTACAGTTCTTTGGCAAGACTGAGCAGCTTAAGAACAATTAAATTTTAAATTGTTTTCACTATCCCCACACTTGCTCTGATTTTTCGGTAAATGAAATGGAAGAGGGATCTAAGTAAATTTCTCATTCAACTTACTTCCTGTCAATTAAACACATACTGTCACGTCTGCGCTGCCATCTGCTCCAGTCACGGCCCCTTCAGCACAATCACACTCGCCCAGCTGCACATCATCCCAAACATCAGTCACATCCACTCTCCCCAGCTGCACGTCACTTCTCTTCTACAGATCACAATCACACGCACCTGTTTCAGACCCTTCTTATACTCTTCACTCCCCTGACTCCGGTGTCTGGTCTCGTCGCTATATGGGCAAAACTACTGCCAGAGACCGCCATCTCCGTGACTCATCCATGATTCCGCCTCCTGTTGTTCTGCTTTTGCGATTCCCTTGTCTGTGGCTTCTATCCCAGCGAACTCTCTTTCTGCTGTCTTTTCCGGCTTCGTGCTGTGTATTTCTGTTCTGCACCCTCGCGCTTGTGAGCCAGAGATAGACTCTGTTGTTTCTGTGGTCCTAGGTTTGTATTTTTAGTTATAGTCTCTGTGTCTTGGTTTGTTTGTTTAGTATCCCCTGTAAGTTCAATAGTTACTCCCCAGTTTTGTTGGTCACCCAAAGTTTGTCTTTTCCGGAGTTAGACACCATGTATCTCGGTTCCCTTTTATTTTGTGTAAGTTATTCTAGTTACATTCCTGAGTCCTGTTAAACACTTGGTTAAGTGTAGTGTCTTGTTTATGTGTTCCAGAGTGTGACTCTGTTTAGTCTAGTTCTGTCTCTTTTCTAGTCTTGTCTTAAGTTTGTCTTGCATACTTCTGAGTGTCTCGTACTTGTTTCTTAGTAGGCCCTGTTTGTGTCCTGTTCCCTGGCTGTATTCATTAACAAGATCTTTTATCCGAAAACCTTCAACTGAGTTCTGACATCACATGGCACATACAGTATACTTTTCTGCACATGGTCAAAGCTGTCCAGAAAACAAGCAAAACTCATCTGATGTGACGTAGGCATAGGAGCAGTAGATGAGGGTTGAGTTACCTCGTTGAAAACAATTGAATTGCCAAAAAACATACTCAACCTCTTCAGACAGGACATGGTTCTTATCTGTACATAATTGTTAGCCTAGTTGCTCATTTGTCATTGCTCTTTCATCGTTTCCATGCAGGTGAGAATGTGGCTTTAAGAGGGAAAGCAGCTCAGACTGCCGATTATGGAAATGGATTTGCATACAAAGCCATTGATGGGGATCGGGATGGAAATTATTTCCATGGTTCCTGTACTCACACTCCAGCTAGTTTCAACCCTTGGTGGAGAGTGGATTTGCTCCGAAGATTTAAAGTCTTCTCTGTGAGAATCACCAACAGGAAAGATGCTTCCAGTAGACTGAATGGAGCTGAAATCCGGATCGGAAATTCTTTGGACAACAATGGCATCAACAACCCCAGGTAAAAATTGGTATTTCTATTTCTGGCTATATCTTACACCAATACCATGTTGACACCAAAGTAGCTCTGAGTTGACATACTGTTCTTCGTATTTTTGTCCTTGACATGCATTATTTTTTAATAACAGCGCCGTATGACATTCATTACCCGGTACAAAGGACTAGACAAGACTAGACTATTTGGAATACTTACTAAAAACAATGGTATAGTTAATACTCAAGGATCCTGTATTAATGTGTGTTATTTAACTCTATCCTTTTCAGGTGTGCTGTAATCTATGTTCCTTCTGGATTGTCCAAGACCTTTGAGTGTAATGGGATGGAGGGACGCTATGTCACTGTGGTGATTCCTGGACGTAAAGAGTACCTGACACTCTGTGAGGTGGAGGTATATGGATCACCGCTGGACTAAAAGCCCAGGGAAACAGCACAGGAGGAGACAAGCAATCTGTACACCAATATTCCTGTAGCTGTTTATTTTGGCATCACATTTTATATCTCTCTGTCATATGAAATTCCTCAGCAATATTTGGGTGTCTGATTAACAAAGTGAAGGTTATGCCTATCTCTCTCTCTCTATCTCTCTTTCGCTCTCTCCTAACTGTAGGTACATAGGTCTGAGTTAGTGTAATGATAAGTAATGATTTCCATTTCTCCTGTTGGATATTTCATAATGAATTATTGGGCTCTGTTGTGTGACTAAATCAATCCAATTAAAGAATGAAATGCACTCCTGTGTGGTTTTGAGTGTTCATATTCTACAAACACACATGAATGGTTAATTTCACAAGCTTGAGTGGAGCAGTTCCCTACGGCTCAGAGGTGACTTTATCTCAAAAAACATTAACGGGACACAGTCCTGATGTAGCAATGTGCTTTAAGAGCTTTTGTGCATGTCAGCTTACACGTAATTGTTCTCTGTCTTAGTCGCAGAGCAGCTTCAAAATTAAATACATGCTGATGTGCCCATTTACCTCTCTTTGACATGGCTGTCAGCTCAGTAGATGAAGGAGAAGCACAGAGCTGGTGTCCGAAAAGCAGCCAAGAGCTGCTGTCTTCACTGATGTCACTCTTCACTGTTATCATAGACAGCTACTATTGACAGCTCCCCGATGTATTATGACCCCTGAAATTCATTGTCAACATCAGTTTCATCACTATACCACAGTAGTCATAACAGATTTGTAAACAATACCCATACTGTCTGTATAACATGAATATTAGGCATTTGCCTCAAATAAAATGGTTTCTGTTTTATGTATTTCCATTAGAGCACAGTAAATACTTGCCTGTTCCTGTCGGTATGGAATCTGAGTTAGCAAATATTACAAAACAAAACATTTTAGAGGTCACTTAACTGAGATGACTTAGTTTACATTCCAGCTATATTACATTCTACTCTCTCACAAAAAGTCTTTGAATAAATTGGCGTCTCCGTCATCGCAGTACAACTACTTTGGAATTCATCAGACTCATTGGGCCTCATTCGCGATCATTTTCTGAAGTTTCTTCTTTTCCTACGGACTTCGTTAGGAAAACACCTCCGCTGCATTCCTGCACGCTTGAAAATGCGTTCATAAGCAGCCCAAGTCTTCTCAGCTGTGCTCCCCTGTAATAGTTTCTTAAATTGATGCGCGTTCTCATGAAAGTGGATTTGCATTCATACACGCCCCGCCAGCTCCTTATAAGGGCACGCAACCGTAGAGACGTGTGCTGTCGGAATCTACCAAATCCACACGAAAGCAACTCGTAAGGTAAGTCATGTCTAAAGGCCCTTGCATGCTTCAAAAGGGAGCATGAATTGCTAGGTGCTTACGCGTTGTGTTGGAGGTGTTGCCAAGCAATTCACACCCAGAACAATAGGCTTGCGTAAAATGGCGCAAGTCTAGAAAAAGGGGCCGACGCACGCAAGACGTAAGAAGTCGCGCAAGGCTCGCGCAAGGGGCTTGCGCGGCCTCTTGCGCTTGCGCTTCCGCTTACGTAATGAAGCATGAATCAGCCTTAAGTGGAAAGCGAGCACAAAACGCGGACCTAACTTAACCGGTGCAGAGGTGGAGGTACTGCAGGATGTAGATGTTCCATTCTATTCCACTATGGCTATTTTAACGCGATTGAGTTTAGTCCAGATGTAGCAATGTGCTTTTAGAGCTTTTGTACATGTCAGCTTACACATAATTGTTCTTGGTCTTGGTCTCAGAGCAGCTTCACAATTAAAAACATGCTGATGTGCCCATTTACCTCTCTTTGACATGGCTGACAGCTCAGCAGATATGCAAGGAGATAAGCCAAAGGAGAGTGGGTCAGAGGTCAAATCAATGTCAAAACACTGCTTGGGAGTTTTACATACAGAACCCTAATTCTATTCATCACTCTTGACCTACCTGAAAATGTTTTTGCCTTGCCTGCCTTGACCCTTGGTTTGATCTACTGAAGTGGTGAATCTACTGTCAACTTTGGCCAACACAGAAGACTGTGGTATCCAGAGAAATATTGCAGCAGACATTCAGAAGTTAAAGGCACCCAGTGCAACTTTCGAGGCTTAAAAATAAACATTCAATTTCTATTTTTACACTTCTTTTTTACACATAGTAAGTTTCAATTACTCCATACCATTACATACCGACATTCAAGCAGCAAAGATGAGACGTCGTTGTGTGGTGAGAACTGATAGAAAATCGATAACAACAACAATCGCCGCCATTTTCTTTATTTTTTGGTAACCTACAATAAATAAAGCAGGTTCCAGTCAATGGAAAAATGGCTTCTCCCCACCGGCGATTGTTGTTGTTTACGATTTTCTATCAGTTCTCACCACACAACGACGTCTCATCTTTGCTCCTTGAATGTCGACATGTAATGGTATGGAGTTATTGAAACTTACTACGTGCAAAAAAGACTAGAAATTGAATGTTTATTTTTCATTGAATGTTTACATAAAGTTGCACTGGGTGCCTTTAAGTGAGCTTCACAATGATTTAACAATGGCTTATTTTAATGACATTGGCTTCCATCTGTCTAATAAGGAGAAGCACAGAGCTGGTGTCTGAAAAGCAGCCAAGAGCTGCTGTCTTCATGGCAAGTCAGCCTTCACTGATGTCACTCTTCACTGTTAACTTAGACAGCTACTATTGTCAGCTCCCCGGTGGATTATGGCCACTGTAATTCATTGTCAACATCAGCATCATGTCATCGCTTTACCACAGAAGTCATAACAGATTTGGAAATAATGGGAAATACTGTCTTTATAACATGAGTATTAAGCATTTGCCTCAAATAAAGTGGTTTCTGTTTTGTGTATTTCCTTTACAGCATAGTGACTACTTTCGTTGCACAGGGACACCCTTTCACCTACGGATGAAGTACTGGAGATGAGAAAATGTAGTAGTAGTAATCGCAAGTAAATGCATAACACAACCAGGCTTTTTATGTCTATGGCTAATATCCCCCCTTTAAGTGTATGGTTATCCCCTCACTTTTGTCGAATTAAGAACAAAAACACTATTCTGTGATCCACATTGAAATTCTGAGGCTATACACTTGGCTAGTGTCCAAGTTGAAAACTGTATAGCTGGAGGGCTTGGAATTCACATACTTAATAAATACCCCACACTAAACCCTTCACAGAGTTGCCAGCCTCATTCTGAGAACAAACCTTGACACACTTTGACAAAGACCAGCATACGTGTGTGACGCTTCCCTTGCCGGATTTCTTAGTTCTCAAGACATTTTGAGAGTTTCCTAGTTTCTCCTAGGATACATGTGTTTAATTTAGTCACACAAAAAGAGCTCTGTTGAGGGCTATTTGGAAGCAAACACTGTATTGGTCAGAAGAGACAGGCTCTGGCAGGCTGAGCCTCAGGGAGTGTATGGACCCTGCCTCATGCATGTTAATATCAGCCTTACCACGTCCAGACCCTTATACACACACACACATACACACACAGAAGCTATATGTTCAGTGGACAGCCTGAACAAGACAACAATAGAGATATCACACTATAAGGTAGGTTTTATGTCTTCCTCTGGTAGTTATAGCGTCTTGAGTAGTTATTAGCTTAGAGGAAATAAAGAAATGGGGAAGGTAGGTTTTTTTCTTCTTTGTTCATACCAGCTTGAATGCAAAGGATGTTTGAATGTATTTTCTGAATCCTTGCTCCTGGAATCCACATTAACTTTAGTGCTTTAAGTGATAATTTATATTTGCTTCTAATAATGACACAAGTGAGATCATTATTGTAAAATGATTCATCATGGCTGCAGAGTGAGAAGACATTGTTCAAATTCTTTAAAATCTGTGCACCCATAATAGTGTTTTAATTTTTCTCCTAGAATGAAGGTATTGTGTCTGCTCCTTCTGATGCTACTTGTGGGAGATGACTTCTATGTTGCTGAAGCCTCTGCATTAGGTACAGTTATTGTGTTTATTCAGCTGTTTTGAGGCATTTCTCCAAAGCATAGAGCATTAAAGTCATATAATAGTATAATAGTCATATAATAGCCATGATAAAACATTGAAGTCACTTTGACCCACTTCCCATGATTTCAGTTAATGTGGCTATGAGAGGCAAGACGATTCAGTCATCCACGTTAAACAGTTCCACTGCTGCCAAGAAGGCCATCGATGGGAACCGAAGCGGGATGCCCCAGGACGGCTCCTGTGCGCAAACAGAGGCTGAGACTAACCCCTGGTGGAGGGTCGACCTGCTGGAGTCATACAGAGTCTCAACCGTGACCATCACCAACAGAGAGGACTGCTGTGCTGAGAGGATCAACGGAGCTGAGATCCGCATTGGCAACTCCCTTGAAAACAACGGCAACAGCAACCCAAGGTACCAGCTGATTATATGGAGTCATGAGCATGGTTTCCTCAGATATGCCTGTTTGTGTTTTTTCTCTTATTTATTACTTTTAATTGGCGTGTTTGTCAAAGATGTGGAATGGTGATGCTTTTATATCCCATCATAACTGAGACCTGTACATTTAATCTCGACCAAGTGTGTTTAAATATATACAAATTATAAATGTCTTTTATATGCAAATTGTTGCCTCTCTTACTGTCCTGAACAGGTGCACGGTAATTTCTTCCATACCAGCAGGGGCAGCCAGCACCTTTCAATGCAATGGGATGGAGGGCCGTTATGTGAATATATTCAGCTGGGGGTACGAGCAGCATCTGACTCTGTGTGAGGTGGAAGTAAATGCTGTTCCTGTTCCTGTCGGTATGGAGTTGCCAAATATTCCAAAACAAAAAATTCAGAGATCCAGTCTTAACTAAGATGTATTAGTTTACATTTCAGCTTTCTTTTATACTCATTTAGAGGTCAAGCCAACCACCCTTAATGGACTTGAAATGATTGATCCCCAAGGAGGTAAAGTAATGGAATTATGTGATGTTCCATTTAATATTCATTGCTATTTAATGGCGGCCCAAATGTGTACAGTATATAATAATAGTTAAACGTTGCAGTATACTAAGACTTTGACTTTTACTGAGATCATTTCACAGTATATAAACTTTGTTGTTTGTCTCTACTCTCTCACAGAAAATGTGGCTTTGAATAAACAGGCGTCTCAGTCATCGCAGTACAACTACTTGGGCAGTCCAAATAATGCTGTGGATGGCAGGCGTAACTCCAGGTACAGTGAGAGGTCCTGCAGTCTCACGAAAACTCAAACCAACCCCTGGTGGAGAGTGGACCTGCTGAGACCTCACAGAGTCACCATGGTAACCATCACCAACCAAGAGGACAACAACCCCGGGATGATTGACGGGGCGGAGATCCGAATCGGGAATTCCCTGGAGAACAACGGGAATAACAATCCACTGTGAGGACACGTGTTTTATATGAATCCTCTGGCTCAATGTCTTGTTGTGTCTCAGTAGTGTTCCACTCACTAGTAGTTACTTTAAAATTCTGTCATGAACAACTAGACACATACGACAACCATAGCAGAACACCTTTACTCTTTACCCTTTACACCTTAACTGTATCACACTTGCCTCCTCTTGCAGATGTGATGTCATTTCCTCCTTCCCTGCGTGGGAATCTAAGACGTTTTACTGCAGGGGGCAGCTGGGTCGCTACGTGAACATCTTTCTGCCCGGTTGTGACAAACATCTCGCACTGTGTGAGGTGGAGGTCAATGCAAAACCTGAGCAAGGCCAGTAGAAATGTTTTTTAATTAACTTGGACAAAACGACTCTAGCCGTTCACAGAAATATAATTTATACAATATCTTGCCTTTTAGGGGAGGAAAGTAAGGATGAACAACCAAAGCCTGCAAAAAGAAAAGCTGACACTAAATGCCCTAACACTAAAATTGTGATTGGTAAGACATAATCTTCAGTTTGACTTTAAAATGAATGTAAAACAAACCTATATGTAAGATTACTGATTTAAGTTGGAGACACAGCAGACACTTGTAATAAAATACTAGTTATACACAGGTCCATACCTGATGGTAACTCTTGCCCCAGTGCTTATAATGGTACCTCCTCTGCTGCCACCTCTATGATGACCTCCTGTAAGAGAACACAGCCACAGGAAGGAGCGCAACCCAGTCATCTCAGCTGGATGGCCTCGGGGGTGCCAACAACGCCATCGACAGAAACAGGAGCTCCACCTACTCGGAGGGGTCCTGCAGCCACACCAGAGCTGAGATCGACCCTTGGTGGCGGGTCGACCTGGGAAATGTCCACAATGTCACCTTTGTGACCATCACCAACCGCGGGGACTGCTGCTCTGACAGGATCAGTGGGGCAGAGATCCGTGTTGGCAACTACCTCGACAATGAGGGCAACAGCAACCCACTGTGAGAGAGTCCTAGGGTCATTCACAACGGCCTATAAACTAACAGATTATTTATCTATTAGTTTGTTTCTTTGTTTAGCTTTTTTTTCTATTAGTTTAGCTTCTTTGTTCATTAGTTGGTGCCAGTAATGTTTTTGTATTCTCTGTAACAATAATTTAGGTATTTAAGCATGCATGTTTTAAAGGCTGTGATTGTAATCCCACACATTTTTTGTTGAATTCAGCTGATTGCTCCTCACGGTCCTCTAGCTTTCTGTGTTGTTAAAAATCCCACAGTCCTGGCTCTTTAATTCTGAAACAAACATAGTGGCTTGGACCAAGCCGTAAACAATCCCAGTCAATCAACACTGAGCTTCAGGAGCATGGATAGGAGGGGTGTAATTTGATTGGCTGTTGAGCTTTTATACTAACAACATTTCTTGATACCGGAACCAAATCTTAGACTCTGTCTTTAAACTCTACAGTGTAAATTGTATTGATTGATTACACTAACTAATGGAATATAATGCTTTACATGGAATAACTACGGTTATATTAATTGTATCCCATTATAATACATAATCAAAATATATAATGAGCAAATTTGAATGCACACATTGTTGACTATTGCCCCTGGGTTTAGGTGAATCACTACTGTCTCCTTCTGTAGGTGTGCAGTGATTCCTTACATCCCAGCTGGGCAGATTAGGACTTTTGAGTGTGGTGGGGTGGAAGGTCGCTATGTCAACATAGTGCTCCCTGGCCGAGAGAAATACCTGACCCTCTGTGAAGTGGAGGTGCATGCCAGCACTTTTCAACCAGGTGGGCTGGTCTTAACATTACCTCTTCCACATTGTTATTATTTCCGAATTCAAAATACATGTTTTCATAAATCTTTCGTTAAGCCATATAATGAAAGCAGCAGAGATAGTGTACCCTTATGTTTACCAGATGAATATACATGACTGCTGTTTGATTTCATTGAATCTGAAATTCTGTGGCCATGTATTACCTCAATCAGTGAATCCTTCTGCGGTACCTGCCATGGCCCCCAACCCTTACCGAACATGGCTGTGGGCCCCATGGCAAAAACTGCGCCACCCTGTGGCTCGGAGTGGTAAGGATGCCTTTTGATTTTGTTGTGTGTACAAGGAGGCATTTAGCAGAACTATCCATCCATTGTGATTCCAACACAGTAATAATCCCAAAAACATCTGACTGCTCTGGTCGGGATCAAATCCAACTGATGCAATATCTTTTTGTGTTCACCTTCTCTGGCATGACTGAATAAAGTAAGTCGTACTGAATAGAAACAGTATATGTTAAGACCTTCAAAAAGGTTCTGTATAGTAGTTGCCTAATAGTAGTTGAGTTGGACAGAAAGGATTATACTTAATTTTGTAATTTATAACCAGAATAATTAGATTCATAGCACAAACAAATCTCGCCTCTGTGAAGTTTAAAATCTCTCTTTCGCTATACCTATGTCTCTCTCGATGTGTATATCTGTCTCTCTCTCTCTCCTTCCTTCATACCACCTGAAGATAACGTTGCAGTGAAAGGTAGAGCCACCCAGTCCTCTCAGTTCAGTCGCCTGACCCACGCTGAGAATGCCATCGATGGGAGTCTGGACGCAGAGTACCTGTCTGGCTCATGTGCCCACACCCGGCTCCAGTCTGACCCCTGGTGGCGAGTTGACCTCATGGCGGTGCACATGGTGGTGTCCGTTACCATCACCAACAGAGAGGACTGCTGCGAGTGGAGGCTTAATGGGGCTGAGATACTCATCGGGAATTCACTGGAGAACAACGGCAACAGCAACCCAGTGTAGGTTAAGTAGATACCAACGGTGCTATAGATTCTCAGTCAGGACTCAGTTTCCACTTTGATCATGTTTATGATTTGACATATATAACTGGCAAGTGTGTGTATACATCCATAGTACGATTGCCATATGTATTTTTTGCAGGTGTGCTGTTGTTTCATCCATCCCTGCTGGAGAATCAATAACCTTCCACTGTCAAGGAATGGAGGGAAGATACGTCAACATCATCCGACCTGGATGCTTCAAGTTCCTCAGTCTGTGTGAGGTGGAAGTCCACGCAAGCCCTGTGCCGGGTGGGCAGCCCATACCACTGCTTCTGTCACACTAGGGTCTTTCAATCAACTCATTAGGATGCACTGTAACGTCTTCAAATGAAGTTACACCCTTTGTTAGTGTTTGTGTTCTTCATTGTATTATGAAAGGCCTTTGGATGGTTATACACATTTGCAATTACATTTAGTCATTCAGCAGATGCTTTTATCCAAAGCGACTTACAAAGGATATTATATCATTGCCCTAGACATTGGAAGGACCTTGCTTTATGCATTGTCATGACATACTCGGTCACCCTCTGTATTATATAACGCTTACTGGACAATGGAGTCAATGAAATGGTATGGATCTGGGTGTAGTTTTGGCATACAATGATGTAAACTGTGTGCATGTTTGCTCTTTAGGAGTGACTCAGCTGAATACTGTGGAGGATTATGAAGACAAGCCCATGGAAACACAATGCCCTGATGTCCAAGTGCCTGGTAAAGTGTTTTAACAATAATGATATTCTATGTCAGATAAGATTCAAAATGCAATTCCATTTGTTCGGGAATGGTTATAAGATAGTTCTCAGTGTCTTGAGACGTATCTGTCGTGTGAAATTTAAACCTAGAGAATATTGCTTCCCGGGGAAAAGCTGCCCAGTCCTCTCAGTATGACCACCTTGGAAATGCCAGGAATGCCATTGATAAGACCCGAAATCCACTGTACCACACTGGTTCCTGCTCTCACACTAAGTGGGAAAGTGACCCCTGGTGGCGGGTTGATCTAATGGGGACGCACAAAGTGGCCTTTGTGACAATCACCAACAGAGGGGACTGCTGTGCTGAGAGAATCAACGGAGCTGAGATCCACATTGGCAACTCTCTGGAAAACAACGGCAACAGCAACCCCCTGTAAGTCACTACAGTTTTAAACAAAATGCTATATCATTCTCATTCCATTTAATTTATTCGATGTGAAGTCAATAGGTAGACTATAAATACTGTATACATATCTACTTAGATTTCTTATTAAATAGTACCTCTGTAAAACAGTTTTTCTCAGAAATAACACTTTTAATATCAGATCTGAAAAACATTGACTACTGTGCTTTTGGACAGATGTGCAGTTATATTGGAGATGAGAGAGGGAGACTCTGCAACCTTTCAGTGCCATGGTATGGAGGGTCGCTATGTCAGTGTCATTCTTCCTGGAAAAAGGAGATACCTAACCCTGTGTGAAGTAGAAGTCAACAGGACAGGAGAGGATGCTCCCAATTAAAGACATCTACGAACTGTGGAGTTTTTCCACGTAAGGGCCTCTCTAGCAAATTAATTACCTTGATATTGGAATGCTTCCATTGAATTATGTGTACTGTCCATAATGGGGGGAAAATAATAAAATGAATTTAACCCTTCCACATGTGATTTGTAAACAAACACTCTCTCTCACTTCCACACAGACAGTGATAGGCTACTAAGGTGTGAAAAGTAATTGTGGCTAAATGTTGTACTACTTTACCAGAAGGTGGCAATAAATGGTTCAGTGAGACCCAAAGAACATTTAAAAAGAAGAAATGAAATGTTCTAGTTTCGGTAGAGCCAGCGACAACAATAAACAACCGTACGGGACAATAGGCGGCATTATGGCGACGAAAGCGTCAAACTAAAAGTCCGCGACAAACTTTAGTTTGAAAACCCGGTTTGACAAATGTTTCATCGTTCTGTATGCATGCATGTTGTTCTGCTAACTAGATACATACACTGCATATTGCATCTGCGAGTTTGGTCATTTTAGCACACTCATCTTACAAATAACCATATTATTATTATTATTAGATACACATAATTTAGTTTATTAGGTACACTATAGATCACCATACCCAGTAAGTTGCATTTCACATCAAGGGCCACATAGCTGATACAAAAGAGGTTTTATTTATACTGCTTGTGAAATCTAAAATACCCTATATATTACTAAATACATTGAGCCAATACTGTGTTTAATATGAATAGGCAGAACAGAGAGTTGTGAGGGGAACTTTCCCTACTATGTGTGTGACCCATTTCAAATATGTATACACACACACACACACACACACACACACACACACACAAACAGAAATATATACGCCATATTTATTTACAACAGTCTTGGCTGGTGAACAAATGGGGGAAATAATCCTTTTAAAAAAATACATTGAGGAGGGGTCAGCCAAAATCTCCCCGGCTCAATTCAGGTAGAACGAATGACATGCAGCAATCTGCTCATGTCTTGGGGAGTGGGTGCAAAGCACCACGTGATGATGGAGCAGGTTATATGGTATATATTAGGATGGACTCAACGATGACCTAGTATATGTGACTCAACTGGGGGGTTTATACCCTGCTACCTTTGATAGCCCATCCAGTTAAATGAAAATGTTTTCATTGACTAATTAAAAATGAATGCATAAGCTTTTATTTTGAAAAAAATAAAAGATTTCCGTTATTGTTACTGGTTACACGCTGCTTTCTCGTTTCCTTTTGCGGGGCACATGAACGAAGGGCTTCAGGTAAATAAAAGCATTTTTAGAATTGACCTGTCGCTAAGCGCCGCCCTTAGAACGCAGATGAACCAATGACATTCCAGCCTGAACTGGACTCGGACATCGGCTCCGATAACTCCATTGAAAACAACAGGGAGGAGACCTTTTTCAATAATTTAATGATCGATTGATGTTGCTTATGAAAAAAAAAAAAACATGGTCAAACGATGTGCTTGGGGTACACGTAACACCGACAGTAGGTATCCCGATAGGCTGCAGAATGGGATATATTTCATCCCTTTCCCCAAGCCACAACGGGACAAAAACAAGTGTGTAGGCTAATTGTGGTAATGTAGTTTCAACATAAATGGCCAAACGATGTGCATGGGATAGATAAAACACTGATACGAGTTATCGTGAGAAGATAGGCAATGGGGTATATTGTATCTCATTTCCTAAACGAAAACAAGACCGGTCCAAAATATCTCCGGTGGGTGGATTAAGCAGTGTGACAGACCGCACAGTGAACGCTACGCTACGTTCATTAGCTGCCATACTCTTGTTAGAATTTCCCATTGCTAAAGCAATCAACTAAGCCTACATGATAAAAGGCATAGGCCTACTCATTATTCACAGTACCTGCTTACTTTCACCACTGATGTTATGCTAGGCTTAGGCAAGTTATCTCTGGTTCAAATTAGCTAACGTTAATGATTCAATAGCTGCGCTAGCGTAACTTTGTCAGTTATGGGACAGTTTATTAAACAAACGATAGGTTTAATAATGGATTAACATGACAACGTGAACGAAACACACGCATGCCGGTAATTAAAAAGGTAACATCAACAAGCTAAACAGTTAGGACCATAGCCATGGTTTGGACACTGTCCTGTCAGGGGCAGGTTCCTGCTAGTTAATAAACGTAGGTGTACATCTCGGTGCCTTCCAGATTAGTTAAATTAACTGACTGTGAATTTATTGTATCTTTCCCATGCGGTGCATGAACAATGCTGGTATTGGATGTATTTATCTGCAATCGCGATGACCGTGAGTTAGGCTTCTCCCTCTTGCATTGAGCTCTGTAAATTCTCGCCTCAAATTTAAGCTTGTTATCCACCATATCGAGTTTTAAATTGTATACATATCCCTCCATTGCATAATTAAGTCCCTTTTGAAGCCTTCTAGGCGAAATCAGGTCCTTTTGTCTCCAAAAGTTGTCTAGAGCCTCTTGGGATATAGTTTTGTCACTGATAGCTGCCATTGTAAACTCTAGTCAGCTCTGATAAAGTGTCCGATTTAGCAGCTGTCACAATGGGGGGCGGGGCTTAGCGATAGGTCAATTCCACAATGCAAAAGAAACTGTAACGTTCCATTAATTGATTTTCCTGCTAAACTGCTGGCGCATCTCGGGTAGCATACACATCATCTTACGCTGGCCTAATGCTACTCATAATATATTACCACCTCAGCACTTTCACTCGGTAGACTTTAAGCTAACTGGGTTTTTTGTATTATGCATGACGTAAAGCTGTCAAAATGCTGTCAACTTTGCAGTTCTTTAATAACTTTTCTCGTCCTTTTCAATTGACAGCCTATTTTTGGAATGCAAACATATCAAGACCTAATTCTGCAAGTAAGTGGAGCTAAGGCTTTGCGCAAAGGTGCAAAAATACAAACCCTTTGGAGTGGCTATGGCGAGATAGTGAGAATTCATTTGGAAAACTGTGACCGTCCGTCTGTGGTCGTCAAACATGTGAAGTTTCCACAGGAGTCTGCACATCCAAGTGGATGGAATACCGACAGGTCTCACCAGCGCAAGGTGCGGTCTTATCAGGTGGAGACATATTGGTACCAGAACTATGCCACCAATGATCGTTGCCGTGTTCCCGTTTGTCTTGTGGCTAGATCTTTTGGGGATGAACAGGTGATTGTTTTGGAAGACCTGGATGTGGCGGGATTTAATGAGCGAAGGAATAGTGTGAGCGATGATGAGATCAAGGCTTGCCTCGGTTGGCTTGCCAACTTCCATGCTGTCTTCGTGGGGGTTGAACCAAAGGGATTATGGCCCATAGGTACATACTGGCACCTGGAGACCAGACCCGATGAGCTGGAGGTCATGTCAGACCAACAACTGAAAAAATCTGCGGGGGAAATAGACAGGATACTTAACAGTTGCCACTTCAAAACCATTGTGCACGGGGACGCCAAATTGGCCAACTTCTGCTTCTCTGGGACCGGAAATAGGGTGGCAGCAGTGGACTTTCAGTACGTGGGGGGAGGCTGTGGGATGAAGGATGTTATTTATTTTCTTGGTAGTTCTATGAATGAGAAACAGTGTGAGAAGAGAGTTCCAGACCTGCTGGACTACTACTTTTCTGAATTGAGGGCAGCTGTGGATGAGCAAGTGAATTTTAAGGACCTGGAGGCAGAGTGGAGGGAGATGTTTGCATTTGCATGGACTGACTTTCATCGTTTCATGCTTGGATGGATGCCCGGGCACCATAAGAATAATAGGTACAGCAGGAAGCTTACCCAAGATGTACTGACTAAGCTGAAACAAAAGCACTCAAAATAAGGCTTTCTTTCATATGTTGCCATGTACACATCATTCATGATTTAATGATTAAATATTCATTCATTCAAGTCAGCCATTTGTTTTTATTTATTGTTTTTATTTGTTCTTCGGTTTGGGCTCAACAGAAATATGTTTTGTCTATATGTTGGGTGTGCTGGTTAAATACTGATGATTGCCTAATGCAGCACAAAACTGTATATCTCATGCTTGTTGACAGATTTTCTGTAAATATAAATTACATATGTTATAATGTTCTCATAGTTATTACTACACACCTTGCTGTACAAGTTCAAGTTCAAAGTTCAAAAGTTCAAAGTACTTTATTTGTCATTGCCACAAAGACAACGAGACAGTAGAGGCAACCAGACTTCTTACACAGCTAAATAATAATAAATAACAATTGATAAATAGATTCATAAATATCATACATAAAATAATAATAATAAAAATAATAAATGCAATATATTTCCATATCTCCATATTTCCATATTAAGGTGCATCAAGTGTTAGAGTGCACAGTCCAAGGGGGGCGGGGCGGGCTGGGCCGGGGGGAGATGAAGGGGGGTGGGGGGGGTGGGGTGGGTAAGCTGTTGAGGAGCCTTATTGCACAGGGATAGAAGCTCTTTGCCATCCTGGAGGTGCGTGCCTTTTTTGATCTGAACCTTTTCCCTGATGGGAGTAACAGGAACAGATGATGGGCAGGATGAGAAGGGTCTGTGAGGATGCGTTTAGAGCGCTGCAGGCAACGGGAGGAGGAGATGGACAAGATGTCGGGCAGCTCTACTCCAATGATCCTTCCCGCTGTTTTAATCAGCCTCTGGATGGCTGCCTGCTCCGCCTTTGTACAGCTGTAGGACCATACATTCAGGCAGTATGTAAGCACACTCTCTATAGCGCAGCGGTAGAAATTGTACAGCAGCCTCTGAGGAAGGTGTTCTTTCCTCAACTTCCGGAGGTAAAAGAGGCGTTGCTGGGCCTTCCCTAAAACGGAAGCTGTGTTTTTGACCCAGGACAACTCCTCCGTCAGTGTCAGACCCAGAAACTTTAGAGAGGTGACACGCTCAACCTCTTCACCGTTGATGTAGAGTGGGAGATGGTGATTATGCTGGCAAGACTTCCGGAAGTCAATGATCATCTCTTTTGTTTTCTTAATGTTGAGACTGAGGTTGTGCTCAGAACACCAGACTGCCAGGTTTCCCACTTCTTGCCTGTAGGCAGCCTCATCGTTGTTGGAGATGAGGCCAAGCACTGTTGTATCATCTGCAAATTTGAAGATGTAGTTGGATGGGCAGGAGGGAGCACAGTCATGGGTGTGGAGGGTGTATAAAAGTGGGCTGAGCACGCAACCTTGTGGGGCGCCAGTGCTGATGGTCAGATTTGAAGAGTGATGCTTCCCCAGTTGTACACTCTGTGTGCGTTTGGTCAGGAAGTCCAATACCCAGTTACACAGTGTAGCATTGAGGTTTAAGTCCTGAAGTTTGGAGATGAGTTTGCCTGGAAGAATTGTATTGAATGCAGAACTGTAATCTATAAAGAGAATACGGATGTAAGTGTTCTTTAACTCCAGGTGCTCCAGTGCAGTGTTAAGCAGCAGGGCTACTGCATCCTCTGTAGATCTGTTCGCTTTGTAGGCAAATTGGTGTTGGTACAATCAGTTATGCAATAAAGTATTGATGATCGAAATCTTCCTTGGTTTGGTGGTAATGACGTAATATACAAAAATTCTTCGCTTTGTGAAAAATTACAAGTTTGCTATTTAAATTAGCTTCCTCAGTCTGAGCAAAAAGCTGGTCCACTGCACATTCAATTGTTGGTTTACAAAATGTACAAGACCATTCTGTGGAGACATCTGTGCGTTGTTGGCAGAGATTACGTCTAATCCTGCATTTAACTGGTATTGTCATGACACAGGCCACCAGACATTTATCCTATGGTATATGTGCTTTCTGTCTTTTATGGTTAATGTGTTTTATATGGGTGATTTCAACCATGTGAGGAAGATTTAATGCACAGCATGTGTATCTTAATATTTTTTTTTATAAAATGGTTGTCATGACCACTGTAATTCTAGAGTTTTGCAGCTTGAATTTATTATGATGCTATTATTGGCTGGTCTCTTTGAATTTCTTTATTTCCTGGATGTTGTTCAAGGTAAACATATTCACAAAGCTCCAGACATGTTTCTACAACTCTAATTGTAGGGCAAGATGCTTACAAGCCCTTTTGGGGAGTAGTTTGAAGGAAGTAAATAAATACTATTAGTTGTATAATACAGTAAGTAACAGTTATCTCAATACAATTAATTAATTTCTCCAAAGGACCATAATACATTCAGTGTCTCTTTAGAAAATGACAGGCTGTATAAAGGACCCAAATCTTTTGAAAAGGGTTATAAAAACATAGTTTGGGCATTTACACATGTTTATGAAATCAACCATTTGTAGCCGCAGATACAATGTAGGCTAAGCTAAATGGATTCTAAGCATAATTTGAAAACCATGTATTTCAGCAATTCTTATTTAAGTCTGCGTATGAATAAATCTTTGTGACAAAACAGAATGTGATGCTCAGTTGTTGACAAAAAACAAAAGTATTGGTAGCTATGAAAATCTTTGAATAAACCTAATTCTGCTCTAAAATCCTGATCCAGAGGCCATCTGCTGCCACCTGGTGGACCTTCACTCACCTTACCGTATGGGAGATAAATAATGATGTAATTTCCGGTGATACGCCCGTCTCCATTTTACAAGATAACAAGTAGGGTGTTATGGATCCGCACCAAGAACAGAGGGCTTAAAACTGCATGAGCATCTAAGTGAGGTGCGTATGAGCTCTGGTACCTTATTAGATGAGCTTGATCTCTATCACATAGTTCTATGTGCCTGAATGCAAACTCCGGTTTTGTGCTTTCTTTGAATTCCGTTTCGCCTAGCGTTGGCTATAGCTTTCTCTAGCATGCTAGCGATAACTACCTGACCTCTTTCATGCGACTTTGGTACGTACTGTAGAGAATACACGTAGATTGAGGTATTTTTGTACTTATATGTGTTATTTCGGTGTTCCTTGTCAGTACAGTTATTTGCTGTAGACGTATTTAGCTAGTAACGTAACCCTAGGCTAGAGCTAGCTTCTTGACATAAACATGGTTGTGTGTGGCTATGTTGTTGTGTTGTTATGACAGCTGTCAAGTTAACACTACGCGACAGGTGCGTTGTAATCGTGTCATGTCTCTCAGCCGTTTGTGGGTCAGGCACTCTGGTGTCTCCATGTCTGTGTTTTGACCTGTGTTGTTGCCATGAGCCACGAAAGTTCAGGCATTTCAAGAATTTGGGGAAGACAGTCAGCCGATTAAGGGTTAGCCTACGCCTACTAACTACGTGTCCTTCATGTTTTAAAACATGTACAAACATAGACATCTACTGATCAGTGTTCTGAATGTTCCCCAGATTGTCTTCAGTTAAAGTGGGCCGCCTCCTTCTTGGCTGAAAGATCTTTTTTGGACACATGTCACCCTACATCTCGAATAAAATGCCACAATAAGGATTTGGTGGCTATCTTTGTCAGTTGTCGGACCGAAGGTGACCATGACAAAGATCTAAGGACAGTCTTTGGAGGTCTCTCTTCTTTCAAAGGACTCAAAGAATTTGGAGCGCCATCCCCCACCCCCACCCCCACCTCCATTCATGAAAACCAGCAAAGGAGTAGACCACTAGCATGAAACATGGACCAAGGTGCAGTTGACAGTCCTGTCACCCTTGTCATCAAGGCCCCCAACCAGAAGTACGATGATCAGACCATAAACTGTTTCCTGAACTGGACTGTGGAGAAGTTGAAAAAACACATCTCAAACGTGTACCCCAGCAAGCCGGTGAGTCTGCATGCAGTTAGGCAGGATTGTCTCTTGAGATGGTCTTTGCTTTTAAAACAGTAGGGTTTTCAAACATGACGTGGACATTCCTCTTCTTCGATTTGGAATATTTGATTTGTACAGGCACAGACATGCATAGGAATATGAATCTTCCGTGAGCTATGAGTCTTTAAAATGGGACTGTGTCGTAATGCCTTTTCAGTGCCCTCTGTGCAACTGACAGCAATCACTAAATTACTAGATGAGGATGAGTTTCTGTTTGTGTTGCAGTCATCAAAGGATCAAAGGCTGGTCTACTCAGGACGGCTTCTCCAAGATCACCTACACTTGAGAGATGTCCTGAGAAAGGTGTGTGTGTGTGTGTGTGTGTGTGTGTGTGTGTGTGTGTGTGTGTGTGTGTGTGTGTGTGTGTGTGTGTGTGTGTGTGTGTGTGTGTGTGTGTGTGTATACGTGTGCTGGATTCTTGTGAGGTTGGCCTAAATGTTGCTGGGGTTGTTGATCTTTTTGTATGCCACTGAGTTCCAGTCTGTTCTTTCTCTGCTGGCTGTGCGTTGTTCGCTGTATTGTCCCCGTCATCCGTCCACAATGCGAAGAGAGCAACAATAAAAAGCATCTAATCTCTGGCCTGCCAGCCCCGTTTCATTACAGCTGTTAAAAATAACCCATTAGAAGGCCAAAGGCTCCCCTCTGAGATTTCTGCAGTACCTTAAGCTTCAGTACTGCCTGGACTAAATTACATGCATCATTAAGTGTATGATACTGTATCATTTAAGCTAAATGAGCCTTGATTTATTCAATAGATCCTACAGACCAACAAGTCCTATTTAGAATAGCTTGACTTAGTAGTGTAATGTTTTTTAAATGCTCTTACTTGGGGATGAGGATTATCTGAGTCTGAAGTCTTTGTTCCATTGCTTATCTAATGGTGCATTGCAAGACCACATGCTCACATCCAAAGGGATGCAAGCTCAGATAAAATGTAGCCATACACTTGCGCTAAGAGATTTAGAGAATCCCTTTACATTTGTGCGGAAGTGTTTTTAGCTGTGTTGTATCACCAACTTCAAGAGTTTAATTATTTTCAAATACTCAATTTGACCTGTGTGATTGCATAGTTACAGTTATTAAATAAGTTAACAGACACATTAACAACATGACAAGTCATGTTTTACCTCGCAACTGGAATCGGTCATATATACCTTACTGAAGTGTAAACAGTGTCATATACAATATCTTACCAATACGTTGCTTTGTGTAAAAGGATATGCCGAAATGAATAAATATATATATGTATATATATATTTGTGTGGAGACATAAACGCTTGGCTTAAATGTAGACGTCTGTGTCTGCCGCAGCAAGATGAGTATCACATGGTCCACCTGGTGTGTGCCACTCAAAGTCCCCCGGAGTCCCCCTCCACCCACAGCAGTGGCAGTACCCCTGAGGCGCCGGAGGCCAGCCCTGTGGTGAGTCTGCTGGAGAAGGGCCTGGGGTCGCCCTTCATGTGGGGTTCATGTTGAGGTTGAGATATCTTTACTGTCTATTTACACTGAAGTTTTCTGAGTCTGTGAAGTGGTTGTGCCTGTGGTCCATGTAATGATGTGGTGCTTGTAGGAACAGGCAAACAGTACATACATTTAGTCACCAGATCTCCCTGCCTTATTTTTGAGTGACGTTTTTCTCATCCTTCAGAACTTTGACAGTTCCAGCTCCTCCTCTTCAGCCAGCTCACCCAATCAGGATGGCCCATCCACCTCCACCGCAGGAAGTTCTGATGGCTTGAGGCATCGGGGCCCCTCCCACACCCATGCAGTCAACCCCGCTCCCCCTGGCATCATGCAAGAGTCAGTATATCAACCAACAGGTTCACTTGTGGCAGACCTGCGTCCATAGGTCATGACCTTTGGGGATAGGTAGAGGAGTCATTCAGCAATTAGAATGTTGCTGTGTTTTTTTGTGAATTCTGTGAAACCTGGTCATCATTAGTAAGCCCAACTGATTAAAAACAACATTCATTTGCTTAGCCACATTAGTGTAGTAGCCTAGTCTATTATGTGACAGACGTGTTAGTGTAGTAGCCTAGTCCAGGGGTCTTCAACGTTTTTCAGGCCAGGGACCCCCAAACTGATGGCGAGATGAGCAGGGACCCCCTTCTATATAAATTCTATAAAATTTAGTTTGAAATGTACAGGGTGGCCGTGCCACTGCCATTTACAAACATACATCTTGCATACAACTCTGAGCTAACAATTAATAACAACTTATTAAAATAATTTGCAGATATATGTTTTAATTTCATCATACATAAAGAAAGGACAGTGAATCCTCAAACATCTTTCGATGGCATACATCCTCCAACATTAGTGAGATGTATCTTCTTTTCAATGACTCCTGACTGACACGATCCAACGGATGACGGAGGAGGAGTCTGGCGCATGGGGTTGTGTTGACAACAGAGACGTTATAGTGAGATTGACAGGTCAACAAACCAATCACACCGCTAGCAAGTTGTTAACCTTGTAGGTAGTAGCATGCTAACATTAGATAGGGGGCTCATACACCTAGCAAATCCTCTCAGACTTATTTTTCAGTTACAATTAAGGTTTTTTGACCTTGTACAGTGTCTATTTCTCTGTGATTAAAAAAAAATCTAAGCAAAAAACTGTCAAACTACCAATTTATAGGTACAAACAAGACCAGCTACGGAGTTTGGTCCGCCATCTTTTATTTTTGATCTTAGCGCTCTTTAGACTTGAGCATAAACGCGATATGATTGGCTAGTGCCTGTGCTGTCGTAGTTGCATGAAAGTTGCTGTAAGTGAACCGCTGCCCAGCTTGAGAGAGCTCCTGTGGGTAGCTGAATGTGTGCATTGGACTGAAAGATAACATCTTCATGATCAATTTATACGTTCGCTACAATATGTTGGATTTATGTTAATGTTAATTTAAAGGGAATAAATACAATTCTGATTCGGAAAACATTTAAATTTGTGGGGGGAACATTTTTTTTTTTTTAGAAATATTTAAAAAAAATTGTCTAATCAACCAAAGATATCGCGACCCCCCTGCAGTACCATCTGCGGACCCCCTGGGGGTCGCGGACCCCCTGTTGAAGACCTATGGCCTAGTCTATTATATTATAGACGTGTTAGTGTAGTATTCTAGTCTATTATATGACAGACGTGTTAGTGTAGTAGCCTAGTCTATTATATGACAGACGTGTTAGTGTAGTAGCCTAGTCTATTATATGACAGACGTGTAAGTGTAGTAGCCTAGTCTATTATATTACAGACGTGTTAGTGTAGTAGCCTATTCTATTATATGACAGACGTGTTAGTGTAGTAGCCTAGTCTATTATATTACAGACGTGTAAGTGTAGTAGCCTAGTCTATTATATATGACAGATGTGTTAGTGTGGTAACCTAGTCTATTATATGACAGACTACATGTTTGAGCAATCCTTGAGAAATCCATCCACAACTCACAATTACTGCACGTTTTATCAAAGCCCTTCCAAACAATTGATTTCTGCTTTTTCCATCCTTCCTCTTGTTCACCAAGGGCTCTAGCTGAAAACTGGATGCGTGTGAGAGCTAGTGTAATTCTTGAGATCCTCGGAGGGTTTTTTTAGTTGGTGTAGGCAATGATTTTACGGAATGAGACAAGTTCAGAACTGAAACGCTTTACTTCTCCAGCGCCGTCCAAAACACAAAGCAGTCATCAACTCTTCTCTGCTGTCAGCTCCCTCCAAAACCTGCTTCCTCTCAACTCCAAACAAAGCAGTATGAGAAATGTAGTCACGACTAACTGTACAATATTTAGAAATGGAGCCATTTTCAGTTCACACAAGCATGTTAATGTAGAAAACCGAGAATGATTGAGCTGCTTGATTACTCTATAACTGGAATATTCAAGTGCTCTGTGCAACCCTTAGTTGTAAGTATAAATATGAATGTGTGTGTGTGTGTGTTGTGTTCTCTACAGGCCAGCTGGATTCCAGCTCCCCATGCAAGCTGGGGCTGCGCTACCTGCTCACCCGATGTACATGCCTATGCAGATGTTGTGGTGGCAACAGATGTATGCCCGTCACTACTATATGCAGTAGTATGTGCCTTTTTTACCATGCAAGGAATCATTCAACCTCTCTCTCACAACCGTTGTTAACCTGTTCTTAAAGATAGTCTCTTTTTAAAAATGTTCCATCCTGTTAAGTTTGTCTTTTTGTGTTTCTGGTCCTGTTTCTCATATGCCCCATCTTCTGTCACTTATTTCTCTCTCCCGCCTGCTCTGCTCCACCTCTCTCCCTCCCTCTCAGTCAGGCGGCGTTGGCAGCCTCTCAGGCCCCCATCACTGCCCCGTCCCCCTCCCCCAGTGCCAGTGTCTCCCCACCTCAGCCCCCCCAGGCCAACGACCCCCCGGCTGCAGCCCCGCTGGGCCCCCACCACGCCCCCAACCCCGCCGCTGCTGCCCCCGAGGACCGGCCCGCCAACCCCAACGTCCAGATGAACGCCCAAGGCGGGGCGGTGCTTAACGATGACGAGCTGAATCGGGATTGGCTGGACTGGATGTACACTGTGTCGCGCGCAGCCATCCTGCTTAGTATCGTCTACTTCTACTCGTCGTTTGGCCGCTTCGTCATGGTGATCGGGGCCATGCTGCTGGTTTACCTGTGAGTTTGGCCCTTGGTGGGTTTTTTTAGGGGGCATTTTGATTACTGTGGCTAAAGTGTTGTAGAGATGTACTCCTCTCTGTATCTGTTTCTGTCTCTCCCCTCTCTCTCTCTCTCTCTCTCTCTCTCTCTCTCTCTGGCTCTCCCTCTGTCACTTGCTCGCTTGTTCTCTCTCTCTCTCTCTCTCTCTTGCTCGATCTCATTTGTTTGCTTGCTCTCTTTCTCGCTCTTACTCTCTCAGTCTCTCTCTCTGGCTCTCACTGGCTCATTTGCTCTTCTTCTCTCTCTCTCTCTCTCTCTCTCTCTCTCTCTCTCTCCCTCACAGTTATGCGTGTCTCTTATATGTGTGTGTCTCTCTCTCTTGGCTGTGTGTGTGTGTGTGTGTGTGTGTTTGTGTGTGTGTTGTGCTCCTGCAGGCACCAGGCAGGATGGTTCCCCTTCCGTCCGGAACAGAATCCCGGAGCAGGAGAGGCACCCCAGGAGGAGGGCGACCGCCACAACGATATGCAGGAGATGGTAACCACACACACACACACACACACACACACAAACATGCGCACAGACACACACACACACACACACACACAGCACACATACAGATCAAACCTCACCTACCCATACACACACACACACACACACACACACACACACACACACACACACACACACATCTCACAGATGCTCATGTACATCAGTGTTTCTCACCCTCCAGTCCATTGGGGGGCAGGGTTGAGCATGCTGCCCCTCCCCATAGAGTCAAGTGTGACTTGAATTCATTACACTATTAAACACTAACAAGTAACTAGAAGGGCACTCTGAGAGTGCAGACCTCTGCCCAGGCCAAATGCCTTGTCTCGCAACGTTAAAAAAAGTGATAAATAATTTGTGGAGCCACTCCAAAACATAATGGGTTCCTCCTTGGCCCATGCTACACCCCTCCATCCAGTTTCATGAAAATCAGCCCTTTAGTTTTTCATAATTCTGCTGACAAGCGGACAGACGAAAACGTAACTCCTTGGCGGAGTTAACAATTGTACATAAAACATATTGTGTACTTTATCTTCATCTTCTTCAAGAGTGTTTATCAACAGTGTATTTATTTCTATGTGTGTTTGATTTCCCTTGGCAATGAAGTATTTTGTGTTATTCTGTTTTTGCTGTCATGTCTGTTCTGTGTGCTTGTGTGTGTGTGTGTGTGTGTGTGTGTGTGTGTGTGTGTGTGTGGTGCATCCACCTGACTCCGGGCCTGTGAGTCTTTTCTACAGTCCTTTGACAGTGTTCTATCCCTCTCACTCTCCTCTTGCAGGAGCGCCTGATGGATGACGGTGTTGACGAGGAGGACGGCGAGAGCGGAGAAGAAGGCCAGGAGGACGGTGCCAACGCTGGGCCGCCTTACCCCGGCTTCCTGGCAGCAACCTGGTCCTTCATCAGTACCTTCTTCACCTCACTCATCCCCGAAGGCCCCCCCCACGGTGCCAACTAGGTGTGTGTGTGTGTGTGTGTGTGTGTGTGTGTGTGTGTGTGTGTGTGTGTGTGTGTGTGTGTGTGTGTGTGTGTGTGTGTGTGTGTGTGTGTGTGTGGGTGGGATGGGTGAGGCACAGAGGCTTGAGCCGTGTACAGCGAACAGTGAAAGCGGGAAGCAAAACAAACCAAGCTAATAATAAAGGAAAGAGGAGCCACCACTGAGAGTCATGGTTGTGCCATGTGTGGGCAGGTCATAAATGCTGCTTTTATGTGTCAGTACACATCCCCTCTGCATTCGTTACTAAGCCTGCACTTCACTATGAATTTTAATTCTGCTTTTATTTTTATTTTTGTTTTGATCATGTAAGAAGATACTTTTCAGTGGACTGGCAATGTCTGTGTCTTCCATATTTTTCACCTGTTTGATAAAAAAGTTTCTCAAAAGAAGACGAACAGACGCACACTGACACATGCAAGCAAATAGGAGAACTTATATATATATATATATATATATATATAAAATAAGGTTATGTATTGCATATTTAAACATATGGATCTCGGTACAAGAAGGCGATGCTTTTTTGAATAATAAAAAAAAAATGGAATTTCAGAAGCTCTCAATGTATTTCTTCATCTATCGTTAGGCATATTCAGTCAGAAAGTCAAAAACCGGTCACTAGGTGGCACCACTCGTCCTAGTTTAATCAGTACAGCGCTTTTCAGTCAATTCCTTGGCAGTTATGCTTTCATGGAGTAGTCCATTGATATCATTTTTGTAGTAATTTTGTTGACAAGAGTGGCTAACCGACACGTATATTTTGTCTCCATTCAGCATCATGCAGGGCTTTCCCTGCCAAAACATGTAACGTAAATCTGAAATACTTTAACTGTCTTTACTCAGCCCCTCGTCCCATTTTAGCAGATGTCATAATAACAGTAGTGGCATTTCACCTTGGATGCCAATAGCAACAGCCTCTTGCACACACTTTGGAATCGGGAAAATTACGTTTTTTTTTTTGTTTTAAGTCAAATTAAAACGTTCAACAAAACAGCGGTCACGCTTTCTGTAAAGATTGTGCAGACCGATACCATGCTCACTCCTTAACTTGGTGATAGAGACGAGGAGGTGGAGAAGACGGCAGTGCACTCCGGCGTCCTCAGAAACCTCTAATCGAATGAAGATGGATTCTGTTTAGTTCATTGCAGCAACGCGATTAATTATGCATGACGGAGACTTTATTGGGACCTCATTTTGCTTGGGCCCTGCTTAAGTCTCTGGGCAAATCAAGTTACTCTCCTTTAGTTTAGAGCTGAGGTACCTTTATCAGAGGTAAAGATTTTCAATTAATGTCCTCTTGTTCTTTCTTTTCTTCTCTTCTCCCAAAAACTCATCATCATAATTAACTTTAGTAGCCTTCATGTGGTGTCGTCTGTTGGCTGAGATGGTTGTAGTGGCCTATGTCTGCACTAGTGCGAGTGCCTTTTCTGGAGGGATTCTTTAAGGATTATTTTGTATCACATTTGCCTATGGCTGTGAATGTAACACTGTATGAAAAAATATGTTCTACTGTTGTATGACAGCAATTGTAAAGGATGATTGGAAGTGTTTCACTGTAACCATGGGATACGCTGATCTCCAAAGAGACTGCCATAGGTTTGTTTATCAACGGAAGGGATGAAAGTTTGATATTCACTTGTTCTCGGGCCCTGCCGCCACACAATAAACAACCACGATCCAAACCGCTGCCTCTGACATAGTGATGCACGCCTGCTGTCTCCTCTAGACGTTTAAACTGCCACCAGACAAAAAAAAGAGATGCAAAATTGATGGAAATGACATTAGATTAATCTAGCACTACTCACTGTGTAAATTAGGCTGTTATTCCCTCAAATGGACTCTGGCGAACTGTACTTTTCAATCTATTTAGCCATACCTCACCGCCCCTAGACTGCCCTTCCCCTATCCCTTTAGGCTAATTCAATCAGAGTCGCAGTGGATGTTATTTATTTGTTTATTTATTTATTTTCTAAGGATGTAACCGATTTTTATCAGGGGATAGAAGTGCCCCCTTCTTCCTGGTGAAACGGTGACTAACGTCTTGCTATTGATCCGTTGGTGCGTCTGCGGCGGTGGCGGCGAGGCAAGGACTTTTGCTGAGGGTGCACTCAAGGCTCATACCAACCATTAAGTTGTGGTCATAAAGATTTTTGGAAGCTAATTCATATACTATTGTGTCATACAATTAAAGTATTTAGCTTTTTTATATTTAATAAATATGGATAATATTTAAATATTGTAGCCTATCGTAATCTACGGTTCATAAACATGCATAGCCATAACTGGCGTTGATGACAAATGGCAGTCCCAGAGTAGTGTTATTATGTGCAAAATATAGCCTACTTTTTCCGTGCTCTAATAAAGACCTGAGTATTAACACAGCTCATGAAGGCTCGCAGTGAGTTTTATGAACCCTGGTACTGGGAGACATTATTGGCTGTGACTCACAAATCAATAGATCTGCTCAGAGATCAGAGTGGGCTCTATGGGATTACATTAGTCAATAATTGACAGTAGGCTACATATCGGTTCCGCCCCCTCAAGGAAGTACATTTCAACTCACTGAGCGCCTTGACACCAATATCCTGAGGCTTATATGATTCATCCACAGAACTGAAAACAGGACCTGCTTTACTTAATATTCAACTCCTCCCTGATAACATCCAGTATCTTTTTAGTGTCTTTCACATAAATATTTATTTCATTTGAATTTCTTATATTTCACATGTTAATGTTTGATTCATAATTAAATAAATATTCTCCCTTTGGAATATTTGGGTGACCATGCTAAAGCTGGTAAATGATTATCCTGATTTTTATTTGACCTGGCTCTCATTATCATCCGGAACATTTTTAAACATTTCCGCTTATGGTTGTGGTAGCCTTTAAAACTTCAGGCTTTTCCCAAGGACCCCCTACAAACTGTAAAAATGCTTCAGCTATGGTTTCAATGTTGTGCTTATTTGTTATTTATTATTAGTCAGTTATTATTTTAATTCCCAGATGCCTTTTGATATAAATCCAACAGCATCAAGCCAACCAAAGTCAAACAAACATCTAAACATTAGCTGTGAGGGGCATATGAATGTCACTAGAAGAAACCAAGGACTTTTGCAAAAAAGTAAATATTATTAAACTTCACCTTGACAAATTAATTATTTCATTGGACAGAACAATGCATCGGTCGAGTGTGACGAACAGATCTGATCACAGATTTCAAAATATAGGAAATCACAGTCTCATTGCATTCATTTAGTTTGAGTGATAGAGTATATATTTATCATTGTTTACAAATTACATCTAGTTTTAAATGCTTCAAATATTACATTATGCCGTATCATTTTAGAGCAGAAATAAATATATTGCACTTAAAAATCATCCAAATGAATGTTAAATGTTACCTTACGTCTAGGTTACACTGAACATGGGAAATAATACAATAATACAAGCATTAAAAACATTAAATGAAAAACAAAACTAAACAGAGAAATCACTCTGCAGATCGACGTTCATAACTGTGCGTACAAAGTCTTCTCTCGGCAAGCAATGGAGTCCTTTCCTCCTTCAGCAATTATGGTGCATGGATGACATCATTTACAAATCAACAAGGTTTTTTTAGTCTTTTTTTTACATTACATCCACAACCATACCCATACAACTAGGGACTTCATCCCCTACAGAGAAATACATTTGTGATTTAGTTTTTTGAGCACCCATTGGAGATGCAACAGCCTAGAAAGAATGGCGTCAGAAATCTTCAGAGAGATGGCTTTCCATGCAGATATCACCTGAATCCCCTCAAAACATGTTTCAATTTATGCCACATTTTTAGGTTACAGCTTGGGGGAAGATTGATCCTGTTTTTTTATTCCCCATCACGTATGCATGTTTTCAAAAATATATATTTCTCAGTGTATTTCTCACCAGTCCAGTTCATAAAAGGTGGATAACATGGCAAATGTGAAATAAAAGAAATGATCAAAGAATTAAGTGAATTCTCCACAATTAGCCTTTTGCAGCACCTTGTGGATAAATAACAAAGACCAACCCCAAGGTCATTTCTAACATGGCTGAAGAGTTATGCATCTCAGCCTGTAAGATGGAGAGAGCAAGTAATGGTTTACATTCAACAACACACACATACACACACACACACACACACACACACGCGCGCGCACTCGCCTCTGTTTTAACACGTCCATTTTGAGTGTTGCTCTGTGATTCGTTAGAGTGTAGCTGATAAATTGGCACTGGTGGCACAAATGAAACTCATTTAGCCGTGACTCAGCCTGGTTCACCTGCCTACGGCCTCGGAAGGAGCGAGAGAGATTGAGAGAGAGAGAGAGAGAGAGAGAATGAGAGAGAGAGAGAGAGAGAGAGAGAGAGAGGCCGGGCACTGTGACACCATTATTTACAGGTGTGGACTTCCTCCAAGGAGACTGTTGACACACAGCCTGGGGCGGCAATAGATCAGCTCCATAGAGAGAGTTAGAGGGAGGGAGAGTGGGGAAAGCTCAGGAGCTTTTCCACACCCCATTACAAACCTATGCTAGAGGCAACCCATCCCAAGCACTCACACTGCCTAGGTAAAGTGAATTGTACCTACTGCGCTTCTGTAGAAGTACATTGTTTTAAAAATGAAACACATGAGAGATATCCGTGGGTAAGAATAGGGGGAGAGCATACTGTAACACATGAAATCTACAGTCCTAGGACCAAAACGTGTTGAGTTCAAGACGGACAAGAGCGAGCAGAAACGCAATATATTACTTTGTTTCCAAATTTTGTTGGAAATGTTGAAATGAGATCATGGGTAGCCCGTGGTATTCTTTGTCATTCAAAACCCTTGTCATATTTTCCCTATTAAAGACACTGAATAGACAAACTAGTCTCATTGCATTGCACCATCCATATGTTCAAACGAGCACGATGTGTCTCTCTATATCAACTGCTTGTAACTTCCTCCCAAGTTGCAGTGATTGACGGCATAATTCTGTTTTGTACAAATGGAAAAGTGGATTTAAATATAAAAACATGGAGGACAGGATTCACCTTCCAGCCCGCGATTCTGAACACCAGCCACATCATTTAGTCTCCAAATATCTGCATCATTTTGCACCAATCTGTTCACAAACGATTTCAAAACAACACGGAACCAATGACCTCTTCTTTTCAGTGTCAGGCATTAACATATTCTTATTCTGACATATAAGTAGTACTTTCCCTTGCTGATGAAGAGGATGCAGGAGGAGGTCTGTGTGACTGAACTGTCCAGAGTTATATACTTCTAGCGGCATCCCCGGTTGTTTGAAGTGTAGAAGGTTTTAGTGCACCACAGTCTGCTCATGTTCACATGTGTCGCAGGGCGTAGATGAGCTCAGTTCATGTCGTGGCTGTTTACTCTGCAAATCTCAGGCTTGTCATTCCATGCATTTGGGGCGAGGACAGAGAAGGAGAAACAGGAGGAGGAGCAGAAGGAGAAGGAGACTAACAGTATGGCAGGACAGAACACATTAGGGAGCCACCATGAGCAGTTATCAATCATTTGCTGTCTCACCTTAGACGAATAACCGGGAGAGCAGCCAGATAAAAACTCTTTTGTTGGTACTGCTACCGAGGTCCCGTGTGGGCAGCACTGTCTGTGTCTCTTCGCAGTCTCGTTAAAATCCACAAGGAATCCCATGTCTTTGCTTGCTCTCCGGGGTCCAACTGTACTGAGTACTGCTGCAGCAGTTCCGCGTCACTGAGTAGTCAGTTTTTAAAGTTTTATACTTGCTATTTACAAGGAGGCCTTATCAAACATGATCAATGACATCTTGTTTTGTTTTTTTGTCAGTGTGTTTGTGTGTTTCATTGCCTGTGTACGCCTGTGTGTGAGCATGTGTTTGTGTTAGTGTTTGTATGTATGTGCGTGTGTATGCGTGTGTGTGTGTGTGTGTGTCTTTGCATGTGCACACGCCAGCGGATATACACCCGAGAGTGCACACGAGAGAGAGCGAGAGAGAGAGGGGATCACAGGGCTGTACGCATCATCAATCCCATCATCCCCCTCTGCCAATCACGGCAGTCATACGAATGGCGTCATGACGGTGGAGGAGTGACGCAGTCCCTGGATGGCAGCGTACGGGCCCTGCTGGAAGTAGTGGTGGTAGCGGGGCATGTGGAAGGAGGGAAAGGTCGGCCCACTGCCCTGCATGGACCCGGCCAAGGGCGTTAAGGGCATCCCCAGGCGGCTGTAGGGGGGCAGGGATCCCTGGATGGGGTGGGGCAGGGGACCGCTGGAGCCGATGGCGGACAGGGACTGGGGGTGCTGGAAGCCAGAGAAGCCAGAGGTGGTGGTGACCCAGGAGCTCAGGGAGAGGTTATCTGATGCACTAAAGGCCGAGCCTGTGGGAGAGAGGCCACATGGATAAACAACAGGACAAGCATGAGGAATGCTACTTGGACTACTCTGTCTAAACTAACTTCAGCTGCATGTTTATAGCATTATTCTTGTGCAAGGTATGCAAAGTACAATTACAAGTACAAAGTGATTACAGTAAAAGGAGCATTATTATTATTGGAAGTAATAATGATAATAATAATAATAATAATAATAATAATAATAATAATAATAATAATAATAATAGTAATGCACTTTTGACTGTAAACCCTTTTTTTACAAATAATAATCAGTATTCATAGTAGTTTTAGCAGTAGTTGTTGCAGCCTGTTGCAGAAGCATTTGTAGTAATGCATGAATTGCTTATAATGTCATTACTATCCTTTCCTAGTATTTTGTTAAAAAAAATTAAAAAAAAAAAGTCAAAGTCCTTCAAGCTGGTAAAGTGAAGAAATCAGTCTTACCCCTGCTGTGTGCTGAGAGTCCATCCTCGCCGAGGGTGTCCTCCTCTCCTGCATATGTCCTGATGGGCGACCGGGCGTATGAGTGCTTATGGATCAAATTCTCAACACTTTCCCTGCATCAAAACCCAAGAGACGAGCCCAAGATATATCTCTGCTTTCAAAGAAAGATGCACACTAAAAAAAATCTCATAGGAGCTTTTATCCAATCCATCCAATCGACGGCATAGGGAATTACTCTGTACCCATGACCCTAGCAGTAAGGGTCTGCTCTGAGGACTGTGCTCTTACAACTAAGCTACTATAGCATAGAGACAGATGCAATGGAATATGTTTCCTTACACATAATCAGATATTGCAGTGACCCCACCCCCTACACTCAAAAACCAAACCTCAACATTTAGTCACATCTGGACTGTACGGAGAGTGAGTGCTGCTCTTTCTGTGAATATGTTTTCTTCATCATAAAGACATTTGAGTTCTGAGACACTTTGCATTTCAGCACATCGCTACCCACAGCTCACTTAGCCTCTATCGGCAGCAGAAAGGGACAAACAGAGCCCCGAGCACAACGCTACACTGGACATAAAGAATTTGCCCTTTTTCAGACCCACAAACAATACATGAGAGGGAAGTTGTTAAGAAATACACATGCACACACCAATACCAAAATGGAAAAATACACACACACACACACACACACACACACACACACACACACACACACACACACACACACACACACAACACACACCACACACATACACACAGCACCGTCCCTAGTCCTCTTTTTTGATCTTTAAGGACATTAGCTCATGTTAGATTAGCCTCTTCTTAGGCAGCCCTCCTTGTATCAGAGGGGGCAACAGAGGGATAAGAGTCCCCTGCATCACGAGGGCCCATGCGTCCACATTACGGCTCTCCCAATTAGGTTAGGAAAGTGCAATATCTGTCAGCGGTGCAATACAAATATGTGTGTTTTTATCAGCGGAGCGCTGTCGCGGAGAGGAGAGGCCCTCACAGCCCCGCTACGTGGGTGGCTGGTTTCAATCAGTCACGGCGCCCAATTGAATTACACCATGTTTTAGTGCAGCGGCCGACTCCAGACTAATGCGATTTCTGCAGCTCCCTGAAGATCAATTGATCACATCTAATTCACAACCTTCCCAAAAAAGAGGAAGAGGAAGAAAGGGAGAAAGACAGACGAGGTGAGAGACAGAGAGAGAGAGAGAGGGAAGATAATTTCTTTTTTTGGTAGTCTATGGGTGTCCGGTTGAAAGTGGGTTGCATAAATGCATTTAAATACTGAACATGTGAAATGGTGCCATCACACAACACACACACTCTCACACACAGACACACACACACACACTCTCACATACAGACATACACATGCGCTCTCTCTCTCTCCCTACTGTAGCACAGATATTTTCCTACACCCGAGAGCTTGGCAAGCATGCCAGACACACACCCACACACACTTCTTTTGTACAGTTGTCATCCACCGCCCAACACCCTTCTGCTTTATCTTACCCGATCTGGGTCCGAAACAAACATACATTAGAGAACAAAGAATTCTTAGTACCTCTCAATGTCCGTGAGTCTGGAGGAGTCTCGAAAGCCTTTGGCAAACGGGTTGCTGTCAATTTTCAGCTTGGTTATCTGTGGACCAGAATGCCAACAACAAGATTAAACCCTCTCTCTCTCCTGCTCTCTATCTCTCTCTCTCTCTCTCTCTCTCTCTCACACACACACACACACACACATATGCACATATACGTCCTGGTAAATATATATATATATATATATATATATATATACGTAACACTCCTCTTCTTTGTGTGTGCTTCTGTCCTTCTCTATCTCCTTCTGCCCCCTCTCCCTCCCCTTTCCTCTCTTCTACTATCACATCATAATGCCTCACATAGACTAAACAAACCTGAGCCACTGTTGGCCTCTGGGATGCTGCTTCCAAAGCATATTTTCATACCAACTCCACCCCACCACACACTGACTTAGCATAAACACACGTTAGCCTTTTCAACCATCCCTCGTACGGCTTTGTTAAAACTTACGATAAGATATACAGCCTGTACTGACGACTTTGTAAAACATTTTCTTCAAAACACAGGGGTTTATGAGGTTTTGCTCGATTGTTTTTTTTTTTTTTTCAAGAGAGGAATTGGATGAATTCACTACACTCTCAACGAATAATATTACAAAGGGAAAATGGAGGATCTTAAATTGCAGTAAATCACCTCTTAATATTTCAAAGACCCAGTGTTACCAGTGTAAGGACCACCCAGTTTGAATCATGTCACATCAACAAACCCAATAGTGTTCACAGAAGAGCTTTTCTTTTTAATATTTTGTCATCAAAGTATACCACTTTATTTCTTTCGTTTGCCTGCTGACCTCAGATGCTGTGACCTTTGAACTTACCAGTTGGTTCTGGTAGGCGGTTACGGCCGTGAAGACGGTCTCAGTGAAGACGAAGGTGCGGAACTCCTCAGACTTGAGGTTGAGCAGCGAGGCGGTGTGGTCCTTCTTCTTGATAATATGGCACCGTGGCTGATACTTGTGCATGGAGTTCAGAATGATCTGGAAGAGGGAAGAGAAAATAATTTGAATCTGACCAAGACACCACTATACTAACTACCTATACAAATATGATAAGCAAAAGCTCCTCTGATATAAGCCATTCCATTGGTGTTGATATAACTAATTGTTATGTGCTCCTCAATACTCCACATTAAATAATACTTTGGTGGTTTTGACTGGAATAAATCTTTTCAATGAATTAATTGTTCTGTGCTGCGTGAGTGTGTGTGCGTGGTTCAATGTATATGTGGAGGATAAAGTCAGATAGCCAAAACACTATGCTTTCTTCAAAAAGAGGTCAACAGCTCAGCATTCATCACTGTAATGTGACAAACATCTGACAAGAAATATTGACATATTGTTGTATAACAAGACATTTTTATCATTCATGTCCTGTCTAAGAGTGATTGGACCAAGTACATGCTTTGCTAAAATATGTTTCTAATGTATTAAATATATAGTTATTTAATACATTACAACTTATAAATAAAAATCAGAATACATTTTTTTTATAAACAGTGCTATAATAACTTTATCTCAATGTCATTTCTTTCCCATTATGTGTATTAATTACATTGTAATGTTATTAGGAGCATATAAACCTCTGATTTGGGACTTAAACTAAATCTATATTTTAACTGTGCTGCTCTACAAAACCAAGGGTTAATAAACAAGCATTTACACTTTGGAGCAGGTCAAGATATCCAAATGAATCTAACAATTTTAGTATGATGCCGAAAATCTACAAATTATAATCAGTGATTTATAATGAATCAGATTTTTAAAAGCAGCATCTTCAGTTATAATAAAACTAGGACCTCAGAGTCTCCTTCCAGTTTACAAACACGGATTAGAAATTTCTACTTGTCTTTCCAGTGTGTGTATATAATTTTTTTTTATTTTACACCTATCATGACGAATAAATATAAATAGATGATAATAACTGTAAATCTGTCAATCTTTTTTACTGCAGTGTTAGGGCCTATGTGCAATGAAACTACCCGACTCAATAGAAAAAAGTTGTGTGAACTGACAGGGCTTTTCAAAATGGCACGTTTAGAATAGAATTTGTGTTGTGAATAAATGTATTACACTAAATGAAAAATAAACTTTCGATTTCTCCATTTTTATTTTTGTAAGTTGACACTGACTTAAAAATAGCTGAATACAGCAAACAATGCGATATTGTTAGCATAGCTTACCCGATACATTATTTTGTGGCTGTATTTGTCAGCCTACATACATAGACAGCATAATAAGCTATATGTTTTAAATTATTATAATTGTATAGACAGTAGCCTACGTTTGCATACTGTTATGTAGAAAACCTCTCCTATTCACCAGCGGAATAAAACATTCGCCAGCAGGTGTGTCGGTGTCTGCTCTGTGTTAAGCCGATATTGTCAAATGTTCCGTTTATCTAGAAAACTGATCAAGCGAAGTGAATAACCTGATATGTACATATCATCAAATAGCATTGTTAGATTTAGATTAAATACATACATGTCCGTGTTGGTCCAGCTCGTTATTGGTGAGTTTGACCTTTTCGAAAGACACCATTTGTTTCAGTAACTGTTCCCCGGTAAAAGGAGAATCTGGATGGACGTACAACCTGCGAAACAACCAAATGCAATGCAATGAAACAATTTCTAAAATATCTAGCTAAGAATTTAGCATTATGTTATTATTTATGGAAAGGCAATCGTTTTTTTTTTTTTTCTCCAAAGAACATTTCATTTAAATGTAACAACATTCTACTTTAATAATTCATTTAATTAACATAAGTAGGCTAGGCTATATCATTACTGGATTAAAGTTGTGGAAATAGAATACACATAGGCTTACTATCGAAACAAAATATTTAGGCTACCGGACAATAACGACAGGCAGAGAAAGGATTTGCCGGGGGACGAGGTGCGGCAAATTCTACTCACCTTGCTGGCAATGGAGGGTCAGCTTTCCCAGCCACGAGCCACGATGACCGGTGATAGGCATAGCGATACCTCTTGTTGTCCACTGGAACGATGTCCATCAGCACGATGTATTTGGCGTCAGGGTCGACCCCCGAGAACGACACGCGGATGGTTGGAAACATTCTTCTGTGAGTGGGAGGAGACAGGGTGATACAAAGTTAGTTAAAACTGCAATGAATCATAAATAACTGGACTTGGGAAGAAAGGCTTCCTTCTATTAAAACGTTGTAAATCTGCTGGCCAGCGGTAGTTAGGCATAGTTGGCTATTTATTTGTATCCAAGTTATGCAAACAGTGTGTGCCTAGTGTGACATATAAAACACATTTTCTAATTTCAGCCAATTAAAATGAAGATGAGCCTTATGTTTCATCAACTGTGCATGACTACGAACACACAGCCAGGTGATCTAAATTGTTAAATTACATGAAAATTAATTTTGTAAGTGGCATGTGCCAATCTATTTGCTAATTATGTGTGTATACTTAATAAATTATTATTTTGGGGGAGTAGACAAAATATGGTCTTTTATATATTTATATCTTCATATCTGACCTACAGTTAAAGAACACATAAAAATAATTACCTGTCACTTCAATATTTATAAATAACTTGTTTTTATTTTTCTATAAGACCATCATCGGCATCTGCGCCCTGAATGTCAAATGTTGGTGCTATACAATTATGTGTTTGCTTTTTAAAAACAGTTCCACCGTCATGGAATAGGCCTCACAAGTGGTATACTATTACGCTCACCTTCCAGATTTGGTGATGATCATTTCTGTGCCGAGATCATGAAATTTGTCCCAGAGCTCTTTGGTTTCCAGGGTGCAGGAAATTTTGGCCATCTCCTCACTGGGTACCACGGGAGTGGTGGGAATGAGCGGCTCGGTGCAGACAGCCGGAGCCGGGCTGCTGAACTCTCCATGAGACTCCAGGGATGGCAGCTCCCCCAAGTTCTGGTTGCAAGAGGACTTCTCCACAAATTGTTCTAAAAACGGAGACGAGATATATTACACACATCACCTAATTTCGTCCGATCCTCCAAAGAAAGACAGAGGCCTAATAAAGTCAGAAATAAGGCACCTTATAATTCACACGTAGCCTATAGCTTATAGGCCTGTTTTATGTTAGGACCACTTGCATTATCATTATACTGCTTGCTGTCTGTGACAGAAGTGTAATAGTTAACGGCAATAGTGTTGTTTTCATAAACTTAACGGTATTTTAACCGTCTCTTTATATGTAGCCTACGCAAATGTCTTATCTCAAAATTTAAGTTATCATTGACGCTGAACCGTCATTCATTAAAACTGCACTGCTGACGAAGATCTTTATTATTAGCCTTGTTATTACGCCAGATATAACAGGCCTATCTGTACTTCACCTTGGACTGCAGTGTTATAGCCTGCTACTTCGCAGCTACTTTGCAAGAAAATGTATCCCAAAATAGACAAACAGGATACTGACAGACTATGCTCTATATGCAAAAATAAAAAAAATACTGGGTTATTGTCAATCAGAGGGACCACAAACAAAGAAAGAAAGGCTTGGTTTACTTCCAATATCAGACTATGAGAATCCTTTAGGCTAAGATGACGCATGACCTGTGGCATGAAATGTATCCTACAGACGATTGAAGTAATCTATTTTAACGTATATTTACAACTCAGCACACAGAGAGGTTGCACATTTTCCAGAAAGAGAGAGGACCATCACAAACATAATTTGCTGGCAGAGTGTGTAAAAAGGGCTAACATAGACTCCCGGCCTTGTAAATTAGTTGTTTAGTTTTAGAATAACATGTCATTGTATACTTAGTATTCAGATTCGTTTTCATCTCATGCTTGTAGTGTGCCATGCCCTTCGTTTACATAACTCGAAATGTATACGTCTGGTGAAACAATATTAATTATAGCTATGGTTTACGGGCTACATGTCCCCACACATTGATACAAATACAAGTGGTAACGGGAATGTGACTGATACGTTTTATGAGCTGTTTACGTTTCATCAGTATTCAAGGATTCCTCAACTTACCCAATGGTTTGATTGTGTTTTCCTCCGTTTCCTTGTCCTTACTTTTCCCACTGGACATTAGAGCGGCTATGGAGAACGCATTTGCCCGAGAGGAGAGCTGCGGCTTCGGTGAGGCGGTGTACTCCATGGCGATAAGGTCGTTCCTGCGTATTTACGCTTAAATACCCTTTCCGGTGGATTTTCAGTAGACAATGGATCATCCAAAGAAGGCACAACCGGTTTCAATTGTACCGCCAGTTGCTAAAAACACATCTAATGTACAGTTGAGTCTGAATGACATACACAAACAAATTAAAGCCCTGGTGTAAGTTGAAACCAAATCGGTGGAGACATAGCGCGATACCCTTGACAAGGACCCTTGTGTTGGTGCTTCGGAGACAAGATCCTCATTGCGTCCGCCGGACACTCGCACTCCACTTAATTTTCAGCCCCCTTTCAGTGGTGCAGCAATCAGCCAATAGTTGTTCTGCTGCCGACGTCACCGCTGCCCAATGTCCTGTGAGCTGAACCTCAACAGAACACTCCTTCAAAAACAGCTTTCCTGCCCATTAAAAAATCCGTCAAAATGAAGAATCCGCAGTTTGACACTAAAACACCTGCCTGATGGTTGGAAACGCATGACATGGTTTGATATAAACTAGACAAGAACATTAGAACAGTTCATTATGCATAGCCACAAGTCGTGTCTGGTAGACTATTTTTAGGTAAAAAAAAAACATATATATTTTTTTATGTACTTTTACATATTTCAATTTAGAAATATGTCTCAATATACGGGGAAACATGCCTCAATCTTTTAGCTGCGTTATTAAGCCCTTCAGCAATGGTAACACAAATAGCTTACGCATTCTTCTTTCATTCAATCTTGCTAAATGTATTAAGAGACATTATATTATATTTAATTTTATTGCTACATTTACTTTTGGAGCTAGACATTCAGCTCTTCTCCCGCCTGTTCACCTATGCACATTCACACTATAATCGGTTAAAAACTTATATTTAAGCGACGTATGGCCCAAATCACTGCCCACTACACTATGAAAGCTGAATTATGACAAATCGTAATCTTAGTTATTTAGGATAAGTAGTTTTGTTATTTATGAACACTATTACCTACTACTATTACTTCTACTGCTACAACTATTGTTATTACTATTATTAATGTTGTTGTTATTATTATTGATATATTTTTGTATTGGGCAATAGCTAGAGCGCACTGCCCTTATATCGTTCATCGTCTCGCTCTTTTTTCTTTGTCCTTTTGAACTGGACAAGAGCGCAAATCCTGTCTAGACGCCACCTCAAGCCTTCTCGAGCGCTAGCGCTTTCCCACTCTTTTCTGCCAAATGAGCACGTGCCTTTTAGGCTATTAGCGTTGCCACACAGTTGACGCAATCAGCAAGTCCAGCTCAGTTTTTATGAGGTTATCAGTTGCATAAATAATTCCCTGGAATGTTCTCATGTTAATCGGCGAGGCTTAAAACGCTGAAGGAACGTAAAAGGAAATTTACATGTGATTTTAGGCAACTGTATATTTTGCCAAAATATCTGGTTCTTGTTTTTTTCACATTTTGGAAATTCAACATTAGCCTATTTCTCACAGAAATGTTGTCATGATGGCAGAACAAGTTTTGGCAAACCAGGTCGGCTTCCAGAAATGCCTGTCATTGTTTCCCTTATTTGTTGACCTCTCTCTCTCTCTGACACGCTCGCGTCTCCAACCGTCTTGTTGATTTGTTAGACCAGGGCCCTCTTTCCCATATCCAATATACTTGATGTTGCACTTGCTGCCGCATAAGCCCGTGTTGTGTAGGTATAAATATATATTGGAAAAGCGCTGACTCCTGTGTTTTTCATGCTTGAGGAATCACCTCTCATCCTCAATGTCACTCACTCTGGAGAGATGGACGCATATATAAACAAGAGCCCCACATCCACAGGGTCTTAAACCTATTAGGCGCCTCCCAAATGCAAATCCAATGCTGCAGATATATTATAAGGGGACCTGGGTTGACAAATTAGATTACCTTGCAATTGCCAGTGGATAATGTGCTAAAAGCTTTCCCACTTAGCGTGACTCCTTACCGAATATTATTCACACATTGGGGGCTGGTGTGCCGGCCGGCCGAAGGCGCTTCTTAAAGACATAGTGGGCCTTAAGACAAACACAGGGGTCATTGTCACCGGCTTTAGGAAACATTCTGCGAAGAGAACAGAGCCCAAGGACCCTAGACTATGCCATCTGTTGGTTGATCTCAACTTGTCATTTGCGGAGCGTCGTGTAAATACAATTGTGACATGGAAATAACAATCAATCTCTGCATTTGAAATAGGTCAGTCGTTGAAATGCTGAAGACAGAGAAATCCAACTTAAGCTAACATATAGGCTATATGCGACGTGTTAAATTCTTCACTAAGATTAAGGCTGGTCGCGCCGCAGGCCTCATAAGAAGATTTTCAAAGCAATCTACGAAAGTCCAAAGGTCTCGTCTCATTTATGTGTCAATAAACGTTCCGCCGTTTAAATAGCTGTGGTTTTGACATTAATTTCCTCTAAAAGAAGAACAGTTTTGTGGTCGCAGACCTGGTGGCTGTTTGAGATCTTTCTACACAGAGAGAGAAAAACGCCTATCGTAATTTGAAACACTCCTTCACGACAAAATAACCACTTTTAAGTTGCAGAAATCTACACGATAAAGTATTTAATTGATATCTAAAATCTAAGTTATAAACAAATTAATACATAAAAGACTACAAGATACGCGCGACCCTCAGATTGCACGAAATTGCAAGAAACAGAAGTTTGTAGAAAGATTGTAGCTGTGGTGAGATCGAAGGTGGTGAGTGTACTGGGAGGTATGAAATATAAAAGCAAAGAGCGTTTTCAGCCATTCTGGGTTTATTTCGCCCCCGTTATTTGTGCTATCCGATTTACCTCCATCGAATTAGGTTCTGTATTCGACCAAGACTATCATTGAAGGCTCGGGTAAGTCAGTGCGTAAGTGGACCAAGATTCTTGCCAAGTTGCAGACACTGAGATATTTATGAAATGTGAATAAAGACATACAGTTTTTTGGAAAAGGTGTGAGAATCATATGCCCTAAAGTAATGCAACAACTCAAGATAAATATATAGAGAGAGATATATTGAAAGTTCCTATATTGAGATATATTGAAAGTTCCTTGTCTGGACTGTCCGTTGACAGCCCCCTTTAGGAGCAGTGAATTGACAAAATACTAAAAAATATTTGGTAACATCTTCCACAGTCTATTTAATTTTAACAGGGGTTAACTCTTTTCACTTAAGAAATAAAAAAAATCTGCAGTTTTTTACTTATTTAATCTCCATAATATCCATTTTGGTCAGGTAAATTACTTATTTAATTTAGTTTAAATGTAATTTAGAAAAACTTCTATTTCAAAAGATGGCTTTTAGGCGACTGGGTGTAAATAAAACTTGACATGATCATACATCTGACTGTTAAAATGACATGAATATATTTGCATGTTTTTTATGCTTTTATTTCCCACCTCCAGTCTAGAGGTGCAGACATGGTCTGTTGTCCAGTGGTGATTCAGCCTATGTTTCACTAGCCAGCACGGAGCAGGGGCATATTAAGGAGAGCAGCGTTGTCTCTCTGTTAACCAATTACAACCTGAGATGGGAACAGCCAAACGAGCAGATTGGGACAAGTGTGATAAGTTGCCACTGTTTTAGAGATGACCTTGAGATTCTGGTGCCAGGCCCCTTGCTCCGGCCTCACCAAACTGTTAAGAGCAGACGAGTGGTGGTCTGCCCTCTTTCAGCAGTGAAACACCCCCACATGTGCCCCCCCCTCCCTCACTTACCCTGCTCCTCTTCCCCACAACCCACACACACACAGACACACTCAGACATATGCACATACAAACAGACACACACACACACACACACACACACACACACACACACACACACACACACACACACACACACACACACACACACACACACACACACACACACACACACACACACACACACACACACACACACACATACACCACCCCCTTCTGCTCTGCTTTTGGCTCAGGCAGGCCCTTCCCAGGCTTTGCGGAGCTGACAGACAGGCAGGCAGGCATGCGGTGGCCGCTCCGGCGGTGCCTCCGTTCATATGACTAATTAGACCAGCTTCACGCTGCGCTGTTCTTTTTGATGCTGAGCCCTGGTGATAATTGCCACGTCCGTCCAGGGGCACCGGGAGGTTAAGTTCAAATGCAGCGCCGTCTCGACGCCCTCTCTTTCACCCCCATCTACAGCCACTACCACCCCCCCAACCCCCCCTCACACACACATACATACTCTCAATCCCTGCTGCCCCCATCCTCACCCTTCTGTTGCCCTGACCAGGGGCATGACAGGGGCTTTTCTGAGGACCTGCAGCGGATCAGCCGCTATAACTAGTGAACACTAGGTGAGGGGGGAGTGGGCGGGGGTGGGGGTGTGTGTGGAGAGGGCAAGTGTTCAGACTAACTGGGGGGGGTTTGGGGTTGTCACCCTTCCCTCGGATTAGACTCATTAAGCAGACCCTCAGCTTTAAAGACGTCAGTTCCTGAGGTCCGACAAAGTTAAATCTCTCCAGGAAGAAAAACTCTCTCTCTCTCTCTCTCTCTTTCTCTTTCTCTTTCTCATTGAGCGACTTAAGTCTTTTCCATTCACACCATTTGGCTAGGTCGGCTGGTTTGTGGCTTAGCTGTAATCAGCATGGCGTGGCGCGGTGCGGCGTGTGTGGGTGACTTTGGGGTTGGGGCGCTTTCCTCTCTGACAGAACGAGTGAAAGTGCTTTAAGGTCATTAGTGGAGTGAGTGAGAACGTGTCATGTTTTGGAGGGGGAGAGGAGGGTGGTGTTGGTTAATGTGGGATGCAGCCCAAGTGTGTGTGTGTGTGGGTGGGTGGGTGTGTGGGTGTGTGGGTGTGTGTGGGGGGGGGGGGGGGGATTGTGGGCCAGAAGTTGAACAGGGCACCTCTAACTGTGATGGACTGCACTGCTTCAGATCGCTGACGAGTGACGACCTTTGACCTCCACTTTCACCCGTTCTCCGCCAAAACTACCAACCCCAAAGTCAGGACACCACTTAAGACATTACACTGGGCCTCGTTTCCCGAACGCGCACTTAGCCTAAAAAGCACTTGAAATCGTTCGTAAGAGGAATCCTACGTTGCAGACGGGTTTCCCAACGCAGCACTTAGCTTAAGTGTATCTTTCGTTGAGAAGAATTCTACGTGTGGTCAGGACCAGTAGTAACTTCACACTTAGCGATTTAATCCACCAGGGGCGTCGTTCGACCGTCGTTCGGAAGAAAGGGGAATTTAAAAAAAAAACATGGCTACTTGAAGCGAGGAATATTTTACATTAATAAAGCTATCTACACAACTTTTTATATGTTTATAATGACTCGGTTTGATCTGAAATGTGCTACGCGACTAATGGAGAGTATGTAGGTCTTAACTGAAGCTTTCAAACAGTAGTTTTATGGCACAATTAGCGCTTATGCCACCACTCCATTGGCTTATATGGTAGCTTTCTAGCTAGATGGTTGTATATATTGTAGAAGAAATCCAAACGATGTTTCTGTGTATAGCACATCATGAGAATGTCATTGTTTCACCTGCCTATTCCCATCAAAATAGAAATAAAGAATATTGAGTATTTGAAAATAAAGATTAGGCTATACAAAACTAGTGCAGTGCCCGTAGGAATTATGCATTCTGTAGTGTTAGCAGACGTAGGGCTGTTGGGTAGTGTAATGGCAAGACATATTTGCACTCCACATAGGTACAGGTTACACTGAAGTATTATTGTGATGCATGTTTCCTTTTCATTAAGAAATGTGTTAATGGTAGCCTTTTTGGAGAGTTAGCAACAAATAAAGTTTGAGATTATGTAGTGGATGCAGTTGAATATACTGTAGATGTCAACGTTGCTGTCTAAACTATAAACTAAATGTCATAAAGAAAGACATTATTTAAAATGAAGTTATGGTTGAAATAGGATCACTTCTTTATTGTAAGGGTAAGTGTAGGGTAAGAATGGTCATGCAGTTGGACTCAAATGTAGGTTAATTTTATTGAATGTATGTAGCCTACTGTACTGTATGACTTCGATGATGCTAGCTTTGACAGCCCACTCTCAGACAGATCGTAATAAATGTCCTTACAATGGGAACACAGGTTAAATAGGCTACTCTGCTGGAGATGGCGTTACTACAGGAATCCAGTTCACAAATAATTTCTTGAATGATGGGTTCCTTTGCCAAGATTTTTTTTAAGGGTTATAAGGTCTTTCTTAGAGATGAATGTTCAGCCATCTTGATGTGGTGTTTCTTGCTGCAGTAGACTGCTATAGCAGATTTTGGTTTGCCAGTCCCATCTTCCCTCCTTGTGCACCGTGGACGAGCTTACACAGTCTGTGTCAAACTTCAAGGGCACCGGCAGCGATCACGAGAGCAACTCTCACTGTCTGTCTTTTGACCTCTCTTTACTCTCAATTTTTTATTTCATTTCTCTCTTTTGCTTGTTCACTTTCCGCCATGTCGCCGGGGCAGCAAAGGAAAATGGACCATCTCAGCATCCCCCCCCCCCTCCACCCCACCACCACCACCACTTTCACACCATCCTCCATCTCCAGTCTGTTTTCTCCTATTGGCCAGCATCTCTGCTCTGTCTGTACACGGATACCGGACACCCTCCTGGTCAAACAAGTGTAAAATCTTTAAATGGGAATGTTTAACTCTACCACTGCCATTAATAATGGACAAGCCTGGTGGTTTAAAAATGTATTGGTGTGGTTCAACAGGCGCTTGTGTCGGGATGGTGCGAGGGAGAACGTTCCCAGAAGACTGGCGGCGCGACAGACACGTCCAAGGAGACAGCGCCAAAGCCTTTTTGCAACATCACACGACACCAGGTTTTTAGCAACGCTGTCACAGTGATAAAAGCCGTCGAGAGTGCGGAAGCAAGGGGAGGCTGTGTTTTGGAAGGAAACTGGGCGAGGCTCAGAGGGACCCTGGGTCTTCAAACATCTCTTTAAGAACTGGCTTAATAGTGTTACTGTCCCCGGAGCCACCTCTCTCTGTGCCGCAGAGACCGGGGGTAGTGGTGATCAGATTTCCGGGAGTGACGGAGGTGGCATTGCACCCCTGCATGTTAAGCCGTGCTGCTAACCTCCATGTCCTTTTATTGCTTCGACCTCTAGTTCTTGGCTCCACACTTAACTTCGACAGATTTTCACTTGCACAGAGTGAAGAGAGACGTCCTACACAGCTGCATAAAATGGCCAAATAAAATGACCTTTCAGCTACTGTTGATGCAGTGCCCAATGCATCCTTCCTGTTGTCTTCATGAACCTGTGTAGGGCCATGCAGAGACCTTTAGCGAGGCAGGTGCTCAAAGTTAAAAAGGTGCGTATGGACCAACATTTTTAAACATCTCTCGAACATAATTTACAGCATAACCTGTTGAATTATAGCAACCCATATAGCAACCCATTTCTCCCTCTTTCACTCCAGAATCTCCTCATCTAACCTATCACTTTCCACTCCATCTGGGAACAAGGCACAATTTGCTATTGCTGCATTCATCTATTCTTGAATTAACT
>NC_137917.1:10081758-10089258 GCF_963457725.1 Sprattus sprattus | reverse complement strand
CACATACACACACACGATTCAAGAGGACCACAGACACCAAGTCAGAAAGCAAACAAAGACAAAAGCCAAGATGGAAGAGGCAGAGTGAGTGGAAGGGGAGGGGGGAGCTGAGGGAATATTGGGTGCTGAGGTGGTGTGTGTGTGTGTGACTGTGTATGTGTGTGTGGAAGGGGGAACAGAGGAGGGCTTCCTCGTGCCTCCACTGGACCAGAAAATCTCCCTCAAATTAGTTACCGCGACGACGGCCTTCGGGAGCTTTCATCCAGCATGGCAGGGGGCCGGCAGGGGGTCGGAACAGCTGGCCCCCCCCTCCACCACTTACAGCCCCCCTCAACCTCAACCTCCCACCCACACCCCACTCCCCTGGCTCAGGTCCATCACCAAGGGCCCTTGGCAAACAAGCAGTGCTGAGCTGGCCACTCTTAGCTCTGCTACCACCCCCCACCCACAACTCCACTCCCTCCACCCCTCACCATCTCACCGCCCTCCCCCCGTCCCGAGTGTGTCAGTGCGGTGCTCAGCCACTGCATTAGCGTGTAGAAGCGCTAAGTAAACAGCCATCATGGAACCTTCCAGCACCTTCTCTGTGGGTTTTAGGGGTGTCTACTATAGACCTCCCATACTCCTCACAACATGAGTGCATCCTTTTTGTTCATTTAGGTCCCTTTCAGTTTTACCCTACATAATTACTCACTATAGAAGCAATACAAACACCAACTTACATTTTTGTAAATAAGATAAACTGTTCTCTAGAAAAGACCTCTTCTTATATATCCTCTCTACATGAGTGGCATGATATAAGGAATGTTCTACTTGAGGGTCCTGTGGTCTACAGAGAACTGATAAAGCGTTAATTAGGTATTTACACAAAAATGAGTTAATTAGGTATTTACACAAAAATGCGTTAATTAGGTATTTACACAAAAGGTCAATGTGCATCCAGGGCCGTCGGATTTGGGTAATGACATTTCGTTGACCGTAGATGTCATTATGTTATGAATAGTTTTAATTGATTGTAATGGCTTATGTTTGACTAAATTATTGCATTTGTGGTCAGCTTTCTGACATGCAAATTATCAAAGATCTTGTGAAGTTGTGAAGTTAAGCCTTGCCACTGATATTCTCCATACATGCAGAATATACACGGACCTAAAGATGCTTGACAGGCTAAGGGGTCAGAGTGTTCAGGATGGCCCTGCATTCTTTTACTGCCCCCAAACACACACAGACATCTTGATCTTTACTTGTAAAAAAAACTATTTGTGCATGTGTGTATCAGTAAGCTAGTGTGTGCTTTAGTAAATATGTGTGTGTGTGGTGTGTGTGTAAGAGAGAGGGCAAGTGTGTGCATGTGTGTGTCTGTGTGTGTGTGTGTGTGTGTGTGTGTGTGTGTGTACGTGTGGTGTGTGTGTGTGTTTGTGTGTGCATGTGTGAGTGTGTGTGTGTGTGCATGTGTGAGTGTGTCTGTGTAGGGGGCTGTGCTGTTATCTCTCGTGCACCCTGTGAGGTATGAAGCTGATGAGCGAACTCTCTCTCTTCATTCCCAGGGAGGGGAGCTGGTTGCAGTATCAGGACATGGGCCGGGTGTTGACAATGCCTGGCCTCTCTATATTTGTAGACAGTTAGCGTCCTAAGATGCCGTCAGGGTGCCTAGATAAGGAGTGCATTGGGTTTGGCGTGTGTGTGTGTGTGTGTGTGTGTTTGTGTGTGTGTGCGTTTTGCTTCTTGCTCCTTTGCATGTGTGGGTGTGTCTGTACGTTGTTTTGTGGATGAGTTTGTGTGTGTGTGTCTATGTGTGCGTGTGTGTGCGTGTGTGTGTGTGTGTGTGTGTGTGTGTGTGTGTGTGTGTGTGTTGTGTGTGTATGTGTATGTGTATGTGTATGTGTATGTGTATGTGTATGTGTATGTGTATGTGTACGTGTATGTGTGTGTGACTGTGTGTGCAGATGATAGCACCAGAGGATCAGAGGCAGACAGGCGGCGTAAGGATGCTCTAATGGCCTGGGCTTCACAGATTACAGGAGGAAATGGCCTCCCTGGGCCACGCCCCTCCCCCTGCTCTCCTCACCCACCTGTCAATGCCCTCCACCAATGATGGACTCCCTCCGCAGTATCGCCCTGCATGTCTTATCCGGCAAAGGTAATGAAATCAGTCCCGACAGCGTGCAGTGACATTCTGCAGCGTCGTGCCATTATTGCCCAATAAACTCGCTTTTTTCCCTTCTTCACCTATGACTCAGACAGGAAATACATTACGCAAGTGTGCTTTCATAAAACCGTAAAGTTATAGCTCAGAGGCACATGGCTGAATGAAATTACACATAGTAACACATTCACACACTCTGCCACACACACGCACACATGCAGATGTATGCACACATACAGACACAAACACACAAGCATTTGCATAAATGCACAGATCAAACACACACACACACACACACAAAAGCGAAAAAGATTTCATATGCATGCACACACACACACACACACACACATATACAAACACACTCCCACACACGTACACAAACCCAAACACAAACACACACAGCACATTATTAGCTGCAGAATACGGGAAGTCCACTTACTGGACATTATTGACTTGGATAACATGTTTAGCCTTAACTCCCTGTTTCCTAGAGCAAAACCTCTATGGTTTTAAGAGCTCCAGAGGCCATTATATTGTTGTGACTCTATCAGAAGATAGATGGGGGCCTGTGGTGGCGGAGTTAGAGATGGAGCCATGCAGGATGAATGACGTGAGGGTACAGTCACTGATGTGGAACACATTAATCCACATTTGACTTCTCAGAACTATTCAGTGCAAAAGGGAGACAGAGAGAAAAAAAAGACTAGGGAATACGTTATTTTTTCATCTTTTTCTTTTCGCCCTCATCTTCCTACTCATTGTTTTTCTTTCTCTTCTATTTCTCTCTGTCTTTCTCTTTCTCTCTCTCCACTCTAAATGGGCTCCTGTTATCAGTATTTTTTAGGACAGGATGGGTTTGGGTGGTGGGGTGCTCTGCTGGGACTGCTGTGGAGACACTGACCCCCCCCGCCCCCCACCCCCTGGACTCTTCCTCCCCAGCATGGAGCCAGGCCCGTCTGATAAGTCTGGTCCCATGGCCGAAAGGGAGCCAGGCCTATCAGAGCACCCCCAGCCCCTGCCACCGTCTCCCCCATGGGTGACTGGGTGACACGTTCCACTGCAGCAGGACCCAGATAGGACCATCATGGCCGCCGCAGGAGGGGGTGCTGGGGTTGGAGGGACGGGTGCGCTGGTCCTGGCTGAAAGGAAGGGATGGACCCTAGGAGAGAAGGAGACAGCTGCACCCTAGGGGGTGGGGAAGTGGATAGATTAGGATGTTGGAGGTAAAGTTTGGCATGTGGCTCAGGAGTGTCTGAGGTTAGCTTTACTGGCTGTAATAGGCGTAGGGTACTTTCGTGGATCCCCCAATAGGGGACTAGGGGTTTATATGTTGTTATATGTCTTACCAGGTAGATTTCATGACAGCAACATAAAAAATTGTGTGGGTAAAAACTAAACAGTTAAAATAGTATAAGATGAAAATATTTTGCCACACTTTATACTGCATAGATTTATAGACGTATTACAGTTTCATTACTCTATTCAGTACGTGTGTAGTTACCAAGGTCCTGTACCAGCATGATATTACTGTGGTCGTGAGGTGTTAGGGTTAGAGTAGGATTTGGGTTGAGGTTGTAGTTGTGGTTAAGTATGAGTGCTGTTACATTCTGAATTAGTGTCTTACAATGTAATTAATCATACTGTGACAATGTAACAAGGTCTGTGCAAAATAAAGTATTGCCTTATCTTTCAATGTCTTGTGTAAACAAAGCTCTTGAATCACAGATGATTGAGGTCATTGAGAACATCTACACTCGATCTTCTCTCTCACCACATCCACACCCATCAGAATAACATACACACACACACGCGCATACACACACACACACACACACACACACACACACACACACACACACACACACACACACACACACACACACACACACACACACACACAGACACAAACAAACACACACACACACACACACACACACACACACACACACACACACACACACATTCCCACACATTCCCACACCCACACACACACACACACACAGAGGGCATCACAGCATGGCAACAGTGGTACCACTCACTGCTGTGACGTAAGACAGGATGAACGATAGTAAAAAAAGACAGAGAGGAAGAAACAACAGTGGGACAGAGTCAGAGACAATCCACATCAGGCCACTGCAGCCGGGCCGGCTACTCTCTGGAGCACACTGTATGTGAGTGGTCAGGGAGATGGGTGTCTTCAGCTATGTGTGGGACTGACTGGAGTGCCTGCTGCCTACCTACTTTATCAACAAACACTAGAGCCACCAACCACCACCACATATTTTTGAAAATATTCCTTGATGATTTCCATTGCCTGATTCCAATACATAATCACAGTGTAAAGCGAATAATAATTGAGATCATTGGGAAAGATGCCAACTTGAGGTCTGCATCTTTGTTATGGCTATTGGTGTATGTATTTAGCACACAGCTTTATCCAAATGTATTGTACGGCTCTTCAGAATGCTGCAGAAAGTTCCATTGAATTGAATGGGATACCCCAACGTTCGGCAGTCTGATATTTCTTCATAATGACCACACAAAAAAATGAATGACTGTTGCCATTGGCAACAGGTTTTGTGCCTCTAGTTCACCTCTTTCATATAATTAGTGTGCTTGCCCGAAGGGAAGCACACTATTGTTCTTCGTTTTTTACTATTTTTTTTATTCTAGTAGTTTTTCTTGCAGCTAACTACTCCTCGCCCGATTGAGATAGAGACGCCGTTCAAACACCAAAACGTCCGGCCCGATCCGGTGCAAGCTGCTATGACTTTTCGTGGCGGTACTCCTTGCCACTCCTTTTTTATTCCTCTTTTTCCATCACCTTTTTTCTCCATAGACTTGCATGGCAGAACTTTGAGGCATTATGACATCATAATAGGCTCATTAAACTGGCTTGCACCTGTGATTCACTGACAACTCTCACTGACACCTGCGCACGGTTCCTCTTCTCTCTCTGTCCCTATCCATTCAACTGTATAACTAGGAATATTAAGAGACACCTTCCATACCAGGGCTCTACTCACTCATGCATACTCACTCATGTTTACTCACTCGTGCATACTCACTCATGCATACTCACTCGTGCATACTCACTCGTGCATACTCACTCATGCATACTTACTCATGCATACTCACTCATGTTTACTCACTCATGTTTACTCACTCATGCGTACTCACTCATGCGTACTCACTCATGTTTACTCACTCATGCATACTCACTCATGCATACTCACTCATGTTTACTCACTCGTGCATACTCACTCGTGCATACTCACTCATGCATACTTACTCATGCATACTCACTCATGTTTACTCACTCATGTTTACTCACTCATGCGTACTCACTCATGCGTACTCACTCATGTTTACTCACTCATGCATACTCACTCATGCATACTCACTCATGTTTACTCACTCGTGCATACTCACTCATGTTTACTCACTCATGCATACTCACTCATGCATACTCACTCATGCATACTCACTCATGCATACTCACTCGTGCATACTCACTCATGTTTACTCACTCATGCATACTCACTCATGCATACTCACTCATGCATACTCATTTGTGCATACTCATTTGTGCATGCTCATCCAGCAGGGAGAGCTGGAGAGCTGACACCTGCCCCAATTCCAAGGCACTTGTTCTCTCGGTCATGGCCGCAACAGAGCAAGCACACTCTCGCAGTTCGTTCACGAAACGCATTCTAGTTCTGCAAGTTGTCCGTTCAATTATTGTAACAGAAATTCATTGTAACTTTAAGTCAGTTAGTGATAGGATGCTACGCAACACCTGAAACTTTAAAGTTCTATTTTTGTAACGAACTAGGGATCTAAATCCCTTCAGGATGATTCAAGACCTGTTCATCCTGTTGTGATTTATTTTTCAAGAATGATGAGGGCACTATACATTATAGCTTTTACCAGGGTCATTCATAGCAACGGGTTTTTCCGTCCATGTATTACACAACATGAGAGGCCTATACTAAGAAAGATTATCCAATGAAATGTAATAATACCCTCCCCAGTACGTATAATTCATGATTATTCTGTTCCACCATTCTTGAAAGTCGTCAAGATAACTATGGCTGTAAAGTGGTGAAGTCATGAAGAAGGTGAAGCCATTTAAGTGACAAAGGTGGAAACTGCTAGATTGCTGTTATCTTACCAGAGGTTTCCACACACATTTCAACAGATAAATTCACTGAGGCTATGTGCTTTTGAGTCTAAACATCTATGTGGTTGATTACGGATATGATTACTGCAAATGGATCATCACAACCAGTATTAGCAAAGGACACCAGCACCCTTTTAGAGCTGTCAAGAGCGTGTCTGTACAAAGTGGGGGCCATTTTTGATGCTTGAATGTCATTAGTTGGTAAAGATTTTGTGTATGTGTGGGCTGTGTTGTGTTAGTGTGGGATTGTGTGTGTGTGTGTGTGTGTGTGTGTGTGTGTGTGTGTGTGTGTGTGTGTGTGTGTGTGTGTGTGTGTGTGTGTGTGTGTGTGTGTGTGTGTGTGCTGGGTGGGCAGCTGTCTCCAGGAAGAGTCTGGCTCTGATATGAAGCGAATGCACCAGTCACTGCGTCTGTGGCCGGATTGGAGTGCGGCGGTCCAGCAACGGGGTTCTTACATGATGAGGTCACTCTCTCAGAGTAGTCATTACCAGAAACCCACAACACCACTAAAAACAGAACCCATCCATTTAAAGCTTTCATTATCCTTAAAAATTCTCACACAGATTGCTACTTTAGGGGCAAAAAAAATGATCCTATTTTATTGATAACAGGGGAAATTGAACCCTTAAAGTCATCTCTTTTTAACCTGAAACTCCAAATATTGCATTACAGTGCTTTTACACATAATATTCCTGAATGTGTAATATGCAGTCATCAAAGTATGTCTATAATCTCTACTGTGTTTCTGTGTGTTAAGATAACTACTTACTTACAAGGCATTCTAAAAACCCTGCATAAACTACCACTGATAAAAGCTTGCTAAGATGGCAACTGGTGACTTTTTAAAATATAGCTTGCAATGCCGTGTTGTGAAAGCGTGCTTTTTCAAAGACATGAATTTCCAAGAATCTTTCCAAGAAATGTTACCCTTTGAGTATTGTGTCAAAGTAAGTAGGCTATGCACACTCAACACAGATATTTTGAATAGGGCCATTAAATAAATATTGAACTTTACATTTAAGATATCTCTCATGAAAGAACAATCTGTAAAGAGACAGCTCCTTAATAATCCCTTGAATTTTGATAAACTCAGGAAAAGATCATAACCTTGTATATTGCATGTTAGAGGACATTTTAAGGAGTAACCAAGGGCTTGGCTAAGTTCAAGGTA
>NC_137917.1:10066758-10076758 GCF_963457725.1 Sprattus sprattus | reverse complement strand
AAGTGCACTGTTACTGTGTAACTGCAAAAGGCACAAACCTAACAAATATAGAAGTGTTTTAGATTTATCATAGTTGTGAAAAAATGAAAAAAAAAAATGTGTAAGTTGTAAAAAAGACTTCCCCCCCATTCACCTACCCATGATCCGTGTCCCTCCAGACAGGTGTCTGTAGTTTTGCTCAGTCTGTGGATGATTGAGAACCATGCGCCCTGGTCCTGAGGATGCTCTTAGAGCCCCTAAGTGGCTCTGTCATATGTCAGGACGAGGGGCGGGGGGTGGAGAACCATCAGTCCTGGTCCTGTTCACAGTCACTCTCCTCAGCCGGGGAGATCCCGATGAGAGGCTGGGATTAACTCTGGCTCCTGGCTTCAGCCTCCCAGGCAAGGGGGCAGTGTAGGCCCCAGGGCAGAGCCCAGATAATGGGATAAAGACCCCTGCACTGTCCCAGACTCGGCCATAAAACTATTTTTTTCTGTCTGAGAGGGCTTGTCTGAGAGAGAGAGAGAGAGAGAGAGAGAGAGAGAGAGAGAGAGAGAGTGAGTAAGGGCTTTTAGCTTGAGGATTACCTGTCCTGTTTGGTCAAGTTCACACAAACTCTTGTTTTCAATCAAACTCTGTCGGAGTGGTGTTTTGTTGCCCCATTGTCCACCACTTTGTGGTCATTACTTGAAAGTTACTATACAAACAGAAATGTTACTTACTTCAGTAATTACTGTGTCCTTTGAGGATTTTTTGTTTATTTCAAGGACTTCAGATGGGCTTCAGGGATAGTAAGATCATTGGTGTGATACAACATAATTTCTCCCCCATACAACAACACACTCGTAACTGGCATAATTTAGCAGCTGGTTAATCAAGTCAGTAGCACGAGAAGGGAAAGCCAAGAACCACATGGTTAATGGCAGCAACAAACATTTGTTTAAATGAGAAGCACATCATGATTGCCTGTCACATCAGATTACCAACAACATCTTTACAAGGCACAGGGTTAAATGGCATTTAGGCAACATATGTTAACCATTAACGCAAAACTAATATGTGTCTGTATAAGTGCCTGCCACTTTGTGTCTGTATAAGTCTGCATTAAGCATCATTGATCATTTATTCACCAATTTCTTTTTTTCACAGGTTTCTTGTTTTAAAGTGAAGGCTGATAGTTTTCTAATGACAACAATAGAACAAAAAACGATTTCTCAAAACATTCATCATGTGTCCAAAATACCCCACCAGTTACCACACCCCTCCAAACCATTTTGTGTTTCCACAAGACAGAGACCTTTTCCTGCAATATTCAAAAAATATATTAAAAGGCTATAATCCTTCTATTTTGATCCTTGCTATATATCAGTAAGCATAGGTTCAGACCAACTAGTTGGTTATTAAGGATGTACCAAGAATGAATAACCTATTCAATGAGTATACGAAATTGGTGATGGCACTAATACAGACACATATTAGTTATGTGTTATTGGCTAACATTTGTTCCCTTAATCAAAGTGTTACCAAGCTGGAAACATACCTCAGTTTAAAAGAGGGAACAGACAAGGTCCCTCCCTCCCACACTGCCACCTACGGGCCTGGAGCCTCCCATGAGACGTGACTGGATGATGTGAACAATGCTTGTAATGTGAATATGTTTAAACACTTAAAAACACACAAACTCAGCTTATTAGGAATTAAAAGACATTCTTAATTTTTTTTTTACAAAAAGGCAAGGTATCTCCCCCACTAGAATAAACTTGGACCTTCTACACAAGCAATTGTCAAAATTACCAATTTTATGTCAACAGTGTTTACCCCGTCATGTTTTCACAACACAGCACAGATTCTTCCAAGCTAAACTGTTTGTTGATATCCATATATCCTATACATACACATCCTTGGTGAATTCCTGCGCTGACCCCTGCTGCCTTTGGGTGTGTAATTTGTGAGGGGTGTAGTTGGCTGTGTCATGTTGTAAAGATCCCCCAGACAGCCACTCAGCAGTGAGATCAAACGCTAGACTCTTCTGTTGATGAATGTCTGAGAGCGTCATGAGCCCCTGTGTCCCTGCACAGCCTAGACCTGCACACACACGAGAGACAGACAGGGAGAGAGATAGATGGAGCGAGGGAGAGATAGAAAGGGAGGGGGGTGGTAGGGATAGAGAGAGTAAGGTCTTGTCCACACTAACCCAGGTGAATTTGAAAAGGCATTATTATTTCTCCGTTTAGCCCTTCCATCCACACTAAAAAAGTGAAAGCACTCTTTGAAGAGCATTCATCTAAAAATGTCGGGTTTGCATTGCAGTGTGGACAGGAAAGATGTAGAGTTTCAGATATGATATATGGTTGCCATGACACCGATGAAAGTTTGTGCTCGAGGTACCAAAGACAACCAACACTTCTAAGGCGTTTCAGCGTTTTGGACGTAGAACGTTTGGAGAATGGTACGAAAAATGATAGTGTGGACAGATATTTTACATAACATGCGTTTTTAGATTTACCTGGGTTAGTGTGGATGCAGATTTAGAGAGAGGGGGTAAGAGAGATGGAAAGAAAAAATAGAGAGTGTAAGAGATATAGAGGAGAGAGAAAGAGAGAAAATAAGAGGTGGGTTGAGCTTTAGGAAGAGAGAGAGAAAGAGAGAGAGGTGAAGAAGGCTAAGAGAAAGAGTGAGAGAGAGAAGGAAGAGGAAGAGCGAGAAACAGAGCGAGAGATAGAGAGAGAAAGAGTAAGACAGACATACAGAGAGAGAGAGAAAGAGTAAGACAGACATAGAGAGAGAGAGAGAGAGATGAAGAAGAAGGCAGAGCCAGGCCTCCTTTTCCCAGACTGTGGCGATAGAGTTATCTGCCATGGGGCAGTTAGGCAGGCATTGGGCCGACTTAGACGCTCTCCTCCGGTGGAGCCAGCCAATAAAAGATAAGCTACAGGGGAGCCAGCCAATAAAAGATAAGACCCCCGAGCATGCCTGAGACTTCCTCCGTGGATAGCGCGCTGATCTTCCCTCTGGAGATACTGCTTATGGCTCTGATACCCGTGGCGTCTCTCAGGTCCTCAAAGAGGCTACTGGCCAGGGTCACAGGGGGGCCGAGGGGGGGCCACCAGACTGTTAGACCCTGGTACTCTATCTGCTCAGAGAGACTGGCTTCATAAGACTGGCTTCATAAAGCTTCCCACCACCATGACCAGCCCCCAGTACTGACTCACATGCACAGCATTTTAACGGACCCACACACACATACAGACACACACACACACATACAAACACACACACACATACAAACACAGACACACGCACACACACACACACACACACACACACACACACACACACACACACACACACACACACACACACACACACACACACATAACCACAAACACACACACACGCACACACACACACACACAAACACACACACACACGCTGGTTTTACATTCCCACAACAACACTCTAGACTCACATACACAACCATAAATACACTCACGCATGGCATGCAGTTAGTGCACAAATATGACAAGTAAACAGCAACTCAACCTGCTGTGGTTTATTCATCTCTTTTTTCTGTGGCATCTTTTGAAACTCTTCACTTTCTCTAATCTACCTGGACATGCACCTCCCATCACGTGATTCTATCGATTCCTGCTTTTTCCTGCAATACATCCTCCAGTGATAAATTTCTTTCTGAAAAATTGTCCCATCATTTTGTGTCTGTGAACTGCTTCTACGGTCAGCATCCCTTTGCTCAATAATAAAGCAATCACATTTCTTTGTCAACAGTTTTTTTTTCTCAAGCACAGAAAAAAAATCACTAGAGCAGTAATTCCTCTGGTAATCAATCATGTTAAAATCATTCTGTCCACGAAGCCCATGGCGAATTAGTTTGTATTTGATTCCATGTGTACTGTCATGCTGTTTGGCAGTATGTCCACGTCATGTCAATTCAAAATGCATGATCTGTCTGGCCCATAAGCCTTCCTACATATCATGTCTGACGGTCGTGTCAATCATCCCCCCCAGAATTATGACCATCTCCTTGGACACAGGCCTTGGGAATAGTGATGTCAGTCCATAGCGCAGATTCAGTTTCGTGACCAATAAAAAGGTAACTCTTATTGATTTGCTGCACTGGAAATTATTTCCTATTTAAAAAAATTATAATTATCCGTAGTATTCATATTTGCTTGTGTATCTTGTATGCTTTTGCTGTCCACACACATTAGTTTTCACTCTGTAGCCATTTCATTCATATCTTATACAGCCCTGAACATGGAAGGTTTAAATGTCCTGAACATGGAGGGTTTATTGTCCATTGGCCATGGTGCCATACCAAGACATGAAATTAATTTGAATTGAACTGAGTTAGGAGCAGTATGTTCATAGAGTCTGTATTGAAATGAGTTAGGAGCAGTATGTTCATAGAGTCTGTATTGAAATGAGTTAGGAGCAGTATGTTCATAGAGTCTGTATTGAAATGAGTTAGGAGCAGTATGTTCATAGAGTCTGTATTGAACTGAGTTAGGAACAGTATGCTCATAGAGTCTCTATGGCTATATTGGAAACAAATGTAAAACAAATATATTGAATTACAGAGCATAGGCACTGTATATTGGTTAGTTATACAGAATATAATTGTTTTATTTTCTCCTCTCGATGCAATTATTTCATTTCTTCACTTCTTCTCTCTCTGTCCTAAACACTGATGTAAAATAACAAAGCGTTAGATCAGATCCACGTATCTGATAGGGCAATGTTCCTCCATGTTAGATCAGATCTGTATATCTAAGTGGGCAATGTGGCTCCATTTTCTTCATTGTTTTTTTTCACTGTGACCTCACCCATTGCCCTGACTCCCTCAGAGCCCGAGGATGTGTGTTTGACAGCCGTCAGACTAATGCTACACTCGTGCACCAAATTACCCCTCCCGTCCCGTCTGGTGCCCGCATAAAAAAAAAAAACAACAAACAATCACAGGGGCCTTGAATTCCTGCTGTTGTCAGGCATCCTGATGTCCAGACACCTCGGACAAAGATGCATCCAGATATCTGCAAGACGAAAGACAATACACTGCTGAATGCTGCCGCTGCTAATAGGATTTCAGATCTGAGGTACAGAGAAATACAGCTGGCCCACCATTGTGGCCTGCGCAGAGATGGCCTCTCAATTGAATTACTTCCTCGTTGCACCTTTTTTGTGTTTGTTTTTGACTGGCTTTTGCTGACAGCACAAAGCTTCCATTGACCTTAAAATACATTCTGTAATCTCTGCTCTTTGTGTAGCGATTGCAGGGTCTGTTCAGCGATGCTAACCTTTCTGTAACTATTCTGCGTAGCACAGTGTTTCTGTCGATGCCGTTTTTCCACCACTCTGTTGAAGCAACAGCGACACATCCTGTTGTTATCTTAGTATACCCTGACCTGAGCAACATTAGTTCAATATTTCTGTCACATGTTGCTGTCAAGTGTAGCCTGTATCAGCTTGCCTGATGGGTTTTTGATCAGTTTGCCTTCACAGCTGGACAATGAGCGTGCCTCAGGTTGAGCGTGTCGGGATAAATAGGCTATTAGGGCATGCTGGGGTAAATAGGGCTATTAGGGCATGTCGGTGTAAATAGGGCTATTAGTTAGTTAGTATTCATCCCCTCCCTCTGATTTGACTCCACCCCCTCCCATTCCCCTTTCACCTGACAAGACATCAGCAGCTCAAATTTAGTTACACGCCCTCCTCCCCTGTCCCCTCCCTCCCCAGTAGGTGTGTGAGTGTGTGTGTGTGTTGTTGTAATAGTAGTCTGATAGAGACTTTGTGTCTTTAAGTGTGCAGTATGTGTGTATGTGTGCTTTCTGTGTTTGTTTGTGTGTGTGTGTGTGTATTTTTGTTTTTGTGTTTCTCTATGATTGACGTTCAGGGTTGGGGGTAGAGTGTGTGTGTGTGTGTGTGTGTGTGTGTGTGTGTGTGTGTGTGTGGGGGGGGGGGGGGGGGGGTTGCCCCCCTCTCACCACTCACTAATGATGGACAGCTGAAGGCACCCTCGCAGGCCTCCAATCAAATTTGCAGGCCTGTAACTGGATTAGGGTGGCCAAAAAGGGCTAGCAGCACTGGTGGGGGGGTGAGGGTGTGGTGGGGGCTCTTTTTATATCTCTGTCTTTTGCTCTCTTTCACTGCCCCTCTTGTTTGTGCTGTCGTCTCTGAGACGTTTAGGGGGGGGGGGGGGGGGGTAGGCAGGATGGCATGTGTATATGTGTGTGTGTGTGTGTGTGTGTATGTGTGTGTGTGTGTGTGTGTGTGTGTTGGGGATTCGGCATGTGGCTGCCTGAGTGCTGGACAAAGGAAGGACTTGTCAGCATAGAAGACACTCGCGCTGGACTCGGACAGAAGAGATGCACAAAGCCACTGTAGCGCTGAGTGGATTGTGACGGGTGACAATGTTTGTTTGTTCGTTCGTTTCCCTCGGCAGTTTGCCTCCGTGTCTGCGGAGCGGCGGTGAATGCCCCTGTGCTATCCGAGGGTCTGATGGAGTCTGATGGGGTCTAAAAGGGAGATGGCCGCAGGCAAAGAGCGAAGAGCCACTTAGCTCATTCCCACAATGCTCTGCCGGGCTCTGCTTCTTTCTCTTCAGATTCAGCACCACACAAAAAGAACCGCTCTGCAATTTTCTTCATGTTGGCAAAGCTTCAAGAGAACTCGGCAGTGCCACAGAAGAAGCGTAGAGATGCAGACCAATCCTGTGCTTTATTGGGATAACATCTTAAGAGAGACACAAAACTTTTATGTAGTTATTTAAAAACATTAATGTTCTGTACAATAGCACAGTTACAGTACATTTAAATATAAACACACTTTTTCTGGCTAATGTACAAGTACGTCTCTGGGAGCTAGTTAAGATGACAAAGATGACAAACAATCGTATAAATAAAGAAATAACATCACTTTACTCTACTGCCAGAGGCAACAATGGTGAAAACACACCATACATACAATCTAAAAACTGACCACCGGGACCACTGCCATCAAGCTGTCATATTCAGTACTGTGCAGAAGTTTTAGGCCTTTTTCTTAGTCTTAGGTCGTTATTTACTCTCTTCTGCATTATGTGTCAGTAGGAAATGTCACATCAAAATTTTCAACATTATTTTCGTAAATAGTGAAAATTGATTTAGGAATTTTCGGTTTGCTGCACTTTGTATGTTGCTCATTGATAAATAAAAACCATTCATGTCATTTTAAAAGCTTCATCACTTTACAGCTTTGTTTCAGATGTGCCTAGAACTTTTACACAGCACTGCATATTTGAGTTTGTGTTTATTTGTTGTTTTCATGCCCGTTATTGTGTTTTTGAAAAGAGCAGTGCGCAAGAAAGAAATAGAAACAGACTTCACCGTCACAAATGTCAATTAGTCCGATCAGCAGTGCCCTTAGGCCTGAGGCCTGGGTCTCTGCCCATCTCTGCCTGTGACGACACTAATAGGGATACGTGAGCCGCGCAAACACTGTCACCTGCCTGCCTGGCTTCTGTCCTCCTGTCACACAGTCACACAGCCACAGGCTGGGCCCCAACCAGCGGGCGGTGAGCTGCCCATCACAGCAGGCTTCAGCCCAAGGACTGATTAGCATCTCAACTCAATTAGCCCCACATAGCACTCATGGCGTAGGGTCTACATGTTGTTAGGGTCTCTGCCCAGGAGTGGACATGACTAAAATGGTTTGCGTTTATTATGTGGTGTCACAAGTGCGCACGCATGTGTGTATGTGTGTGGATGTGTGTGTGTTTGTAAATGTATTTGTGCAGGTGTCCATGTCTTCCAGCTTATGTCCACATCTCTGTGTATCTATTTGCCATGTTTTGCCTTGGTGCCTAACTTTGACTTGTGCTGTGTGTGTGTGTGTGTTAACATGCATGTTTTATGTCTATTTATACATATGTATTTTCACGCCTCACAGCCTATCAGACATCTGTTTTTGCTCTAACATGCGTGTGTGTATGTGTGTGCGTGCGCATGTACAGGTTGTAAACGTGTGAGTTTGCGGTCCTCTCCTTGCCCCTTGCCAGGGTGACAGCGGGCACACTTGTCACCCACAGTGTTGTCAGCATTGCCCCTGCGTTGTTGCCAGCCCCAGCCTTGTTGCGTGGGAACGGGCAGGAATAGCTCTCTCCGACGTCCTGTTCACACAGGACCCTGTCACCTTCCTCTGCAGACACCTCAGCGCTGTCACCCTTATCCAGTTATCCTGCCGCGGGCCTCAGCTCGCCGTCCCCCACACCCTCTGCCCTGCCCTGCCCTGCTCCGCGCTGTGCCCCTCCACTGCCCGGCCATGCCACTGGAGAAATGCTGACGGAGGCCCTGCGCATCTTGGCATCTGCAGCTTCATTCATTCACTCAAGTGCTCCAGATGACACGGAATGCAGAACTTGGAATGCAGAACGTAGAACAGCATTCTCTCTCACATGAGCCTGTGTGTGTGTGTGTGTGTGTGTGTGTGTGTTTAGGTGTGTGTTTAGGTGTGTGTTTCTCTGTGGGTTTTACTTTTGCTTGCAGGGGGAATGTGTAAATACAAGTAATACAAAAAACTGATGGAACTAAATAGAAAAAATACATGTTTTCAGGGAAGAAAATATACAGGGGTTGCCCACTAATTGTTGTTACCACCCCCATCAACACACACATCCACACACAAACTTGTGTGTGTGTGGGGTTCGTGTGAACATGACTGCAGATGCCCTGTCTGCATGGGGCTGAAAACAAACAGAGCAGCGGGGCCGACCCCTCCTGCTGTTGATAAACACTTCAGCAGCTGCCACTCTGCCATGTTGGCCCTCAGACAGACTCAAGACAGCTTAATCCCCCCGCAGCGCTTATCTGTCCCAAACCCCCCCCCCCCAACACCGCACTTCTCGCTCTCACCCTCCCACCCCAACCTCAGGGTGCCACGGACTCTCAAACTTTCTCTCTGTCTCTGTCTGTCTGTCTCTGTCTCTCTCGCTCTCTCTCCAGTTCTCTCTCTCGCTCTACCGTTCTGCGGTTCACTTTACAACCAATCTCACAGGAGCTGAGTACAGCAGGGCTGTCATTGTCTCCTCTCCACTCACACAGCGCCTGCGCGGCCAGTCTGACTAAATAGCAGCAAAATCGAAGAACTTTGTATTTGCGGGAAAAATATTAGAACATTGTTTTCGCAAGAAAATGTTACCTCTCTCAGAATTGCATATTGTGCGCGCATGCGCATATTATGCAAATTGTTTGATTACGTCATCTAGCGACTTCTGGTGACTTTTGGGAGAGCTAACAGCTACTCTGTATTCTCCTGTTTCTGTTTTGCTGTGTGGTTCTGTATATGTTTGTTCACCTATTAGACCATTTGTCCTTTTCTCTCTCCACCCCTATAGCTCTCCATTGGTTTGTAATTCTCGCTCTCTCTCTCTCTCTCTCTCTCTCTCTCTCTCTTTCTCTCTCTTCTCTCTCTCTCTCTCCCTCCCCCTTTTTGCTTTGCATCTTTCCTAAGAAAGTGTTTCTCTCACACACCAGTCTCTTTCTCCTCTCACTGTATTTTTTACCTCCGCCCAGTAGGTTATGTTTATAGTGCGGCTTGTTTGTTTTTCTGCCTGTTTTTCAGCAGGATTACGGAAACAACACTCCCAGGCCGATTTTCATGGAACCCGGTGGAAAGGTGGCAATTTTCATTAACATTGTGAAATACGGCATTTGACCTATAGTTCTCATTAAAATCATAGCATTTGACGTGTGATCATTCATTCAGCATTGCCCTCGGTGAGAGGTGCTGGGGGGCTGGAGTGCCTGAGCCTCACAGAGAGCGATGGGTGCATTAGCACTGGGGCACTTGTCTTTCTGTGTGTACCCCGCCAAACAGAGGTCAGCTGCCTTACTGACCTTGTCCTCCCATGGAAAGTCTTGCCTATAAGTAAGAGGAGAAAGAGAGAGAGAGATAAAGAGAGATAAAGACAGAGAGAGACAAAGAGATGTAAAGAGAGAGAGAGAGAGAGAGAAAGGGAGAGAGAGGA
>NC_137917.1:10059258-10061758 GCF_963457725.1 Sprattus sprattus | reverse complement strand
ACATCCTTCTCGCTCTCTCTCCCTCTCTCCCTCTCTCTCTCTCTCTCTCTCTCTCTCTCTCTATCTCCCTCACTCTTTTTACCCCATCTCTCTCTCCCCTACCTCTTCCTCTCTCGCTCACTCTAATTCTCTTCCCCAGGGGTCCCTGGTAACGTCATCATACATGTAATCTGGGAAACGACTGACTTCCATTCTTCTCTTGTCTTTTCCCCATTGATGACTGGTGTAAGAGTAGCACCCCCTCCCCTCCCTCCCCTCCCCTCCCCTCTCTGTGGAGGTGCTGCTGGTCTGAGGGCCCCTGTGTTCTGTGTTCTGGCCCTTCTCACTCCGTGTGTTTGTGGAGCCAGACTGGAGATTAGACTGACGGCACCTCTTTCTTTTACTCTCCAACGTGTTTTTCCTTCTCTTAATGCCACAACGTCACTCTGTCTGTCTCAACACCCCACCTCACACACGCATACACACACACCCCCCCCCACTCACACACACACTCACACACACACACACACACACACACACACACACACACACACATACACACTCACACACACCAAACACGCACACAGGTATGTGCACACACATACACACACACACACACACACACAGCAAACATGCAAACACACTCTCACACACACACACATTCACACACACACACACACACACACACACACACACACCACACATGCACACACACTCTCACACACACACATACACACACACACACACCACACATGCACACACACTCTCACACACACACACATACACACACACACACACACACACCACACATGCACACACACTCTCACACACACACATACACACACACACACACCACACATGCACACACACTCTCACACACACACACATACACACACACACACACACACACCACACATGCACACACACTCTCACACACACACACATACACACACACACACACACACACCACACATGCACACACACTCTCACACACACACACACACCAGGCTTTTGCCTGTCTCTCTTCACTGTGTTGCCTTATCAAGGACACGTAGGCCACGCTAATATGATCATTTGTCACCAGCCTGGAACATGCATGCGTGTGTTTGTGTCAATTTGTGACTAAATGTGAAAATGTGTGTGTGTGTGTGTGTGTGTGTGTGTGTGTGTGTGTGCGCGCGCGCGCATCCGTGCACATATGTGTATGCGTGTATGTGTGTGTGTGTCTCTGTAAATGTGTGAGACACAGGGATGGATATGAGTCTCATTAGGGAGAAGTGATTGCTGGAAGTGGCGGGGTCTGCCGTGAGAGGACACAGAGCCCCAGATTGTGCTGTCGCCAGTGGGGTCGTGCTGACGCAGACTCACCAGCCTTCATTATGCCAACACTCCCTGGCCCTGGGAGGATTACTGTAAAAACTCAACCCATCAAACAAAGAAAACTATCATGTGAAAACAACACCATGCGTGTATATCTGTGTATGTCTTTGAGTAGACCTCTGTGTGTGTGCTAGTGTCTAGGAGTGGGTTTCTATGTTTATCTATATTTGTAAGCATTATTCCTTGAAGGAGTGTGTTTGTGGGCATTGTGAATGTATGGTATCCATAGTACATTTTTTTTTTTACATGTTTGTACTGTATGTGTTTTCAAGGGGGACACTGTATACATGTGTGTACATTTATGTGTGTGTGTGTGTTTGTCAGTAACCAGTCCGATAAGGAGAGAGGACAGTGGCGCCACACTCATCCTCCCCCGTGTGGCTGTGATACCCAGTGGGGCCTCCTCCACCCCTCATAGCCCCCCCTCAAACACACACACACATACACACACACACACACCCAGACACACACACACACACAAACACAAACACACACAAACACACGCCAATACACACTGGCTGCCCTTTAGTCTCCCTCATGCACTGTAAGCCAAGGCAGACTTAATTCTCGTGTCCGTGTGAAGTAAAGTCAAGGTTATTCAAGGTACTGCACATCAAGGTGAGAAGTATAAAATATAAAGGAAAATTTCAATATCCACAGAATAACAAAAAAGATTAAACAGACCTTATTTGATAGGGCAACCAGCACTGAGGGCTTCACGCTTCAGCAACTGCACAGTGAGAAAAGGCAGGGATACCTATACAGTAGGGTTGACTAATTAGTGGATTAATCAGCCAATCACAATGGCCATACCTAATTAGCTTTCCTGACATGAAATCATTTTGAAGTCTTTTTGTGAAGTTCTGTGGGAAAGGTTGTTGCTTTGAAGGAACTAATTTATGCATGGAGCTCCCATGCCCAGGCGGACCCCAGCATTGCACAGACCCACCCATGTTTACACTTAGAATCTTGCCCATGTTATGAAATTACCCAAATTATTTGTTATTACTGAAATGATAAGTTATTAAATTAGCTTTAGATCATGTGTGTTAGGGGTTGAACACTTATATCGAGTACACGGGGTAAACGGGTAATTGAGCAGCTACACCAATTCTCCAGTTTCGACATTAACATCAGGTAC
>NC_137917.1:10044258-10054258 GCF_963457725.1 Sprattus sprattus | reverse complement strand
CTAGAAAACTTAATTGTAATTTGTGCTTTGCCTTGCTACAGTCACTGAAAGCTGCCTATGCAAACATGTGTGAATGACACGTTTAGTGCAGAGTTAAATAATAAGGGTGCAGCTCAGAACCTTCTTATTTCTTTGGCAAGTTAAACATCCTTTTTTCTAACATGTGCATTTTTTTTACAACAGCTGTAATCTCACTTTGATATTTATCTCATCTCATGCTGTATTTACTCTAGCAGAAAAAAAACAGATATCCAATAAAATTAGATCCTGTGTTTGGTCATGAAGGTCCACTGTGTCGTTTTAATCCTTTCCATTGTCTTCTATCACCGCAGAAATTTCCCTGACATTCAGCATGTCCCCGTGATATTCCTAAAGGTTGGGGGCTGGTTGAACCCCTGCTGTCCCCCAGCTCCTGAGAAAGGGAGAGATACAATTCTTTCATGGGCTTGTAATAGAATAACACAATCCCTATAAAAGCAATTGTAAGGTTATTATCTTCTTAGGGTCCTATTTGTAGTGAGTAGCACTTAGGGGGAGAAGAGGCGGGAGGCTAATCTTATAGCAGGGGTTCTTAGTCATCAGATTCGGCCTGTGCTGGCTGCGGTCAATGTCACTCTGGGTCCTCTGACACTGTTGATTTCACTGAGCTCGTGATGAGGCTGATAGGGAGGGAGATGGGGTGGTGGTGGGGGGGGGGGGGGGGGGGGGGAGGAGATTGGGATGAGGAAGGTATCCTCCATGGAATGACAATGGGTCGACTCCATGGTGAGGTCACCTCCTGTGTTGTGTGCCTAACATGGAAAGTCCATGGGGGTCGTTTCACACATTTTTGCAAATTACATGGTAATCGCATGAAGGAGTGTGTGTGAGGGAGGTGGCAAGATGGAGATGGACTACAACAGGTAACACTCCAAATCAGAAACGGTCTTTGATCGACATTGTAGCTATGACTGATTATCCAGACCACAGTACTGATAATTACTTGCGACTTTAGCTGGATGGTTTTAGAAAAAAAAAAAATTAACACAAAATTGTCCTCCACTATGCCAGTTCAGAGCTCCGCTCTCTCTCCACTCTCCTCTGTCTTCCCAAGGCTGGGTTGAGCAATGTTGGTTTTGTGTGATGGCAGGCCTGGGTGCTGTGCTCTTCCCAAGGGCAGGCGGGGCTGTCCTGTCGCAGGGCCTGGGCAGACGATGGATGTCACCAGTGTCAGACTAAATAAACGCAGGCCGCCGCAGGCTTATTTGTGTGGTGTTAACAGCCGAGCAAAACCCCAAAGAGCCACAAAAGAGCCGGGCCGCCACCCAACACGCAGGTAAGCACGGGAGATGGCCAATTCCCACACACTGAAGAATTTGCTGGCAAAATATACACTGAACAAACGTACACACTCACTCTCTCACTCGCTCTCTCTCTCTCTCACACACGCACACACACACACAGACACTCGTACACAAACACACACACACACACACACACATATTCACATGGGACAGCCAGCTAGTATCGATCTGTTCACATGAGAGTATACAGTCTGGCTCTATAGGCTTACCCACTTTTAATTCCCTCACAAAATAGATAGACTGACTTTGGCTCTATACATATCTGGATCGATGCAAATCTGCTTATGCCAAGGCGGTTCAATTTTAAATGAATTCCATTAGCCATAAGTAAAAGTTTTCCTGGGTAATGTGATTATGCTATCTCCTCCCCCCCTCACTCCACCTTCTATCCTTAACCAGCGGAGTTCTTCTCTGAGAGCGCTGAAATGTTTTTTGTTTTCTCTCCCATCCCCTTTTCTTTCTTTCTTTCCCCAGAGCGGCGGTCGTGATATCTCTCCGCTCTGTCTCTCGTGTGACAGCAGGGCTGAGAGATGCGATGTGCCACCTGCCTCCTCCACCTGCGGCTAATTCTTCCCTTAGCCAGCAGTGACCCTCTCTTAGGCTACCCGGCCCGTGCTGTGCCCGCTCCATGTTGTCTTTGCCAGTTACCAGAGATTCGGAGGCTTGTGACGTGACAGACCCGGGCCAGTCAAACGGCACTAAAGTAAACCTGTTTTGTCTGCAATCTTCCAAACAGGAAGAGATTAAATCAGAATCACATGGTAATATGATTATTTTCTCCATGCAATTCCCCGCTCTGTTTGTCTGAGTTGTTTTAAAGAAGAAAAAAAATCACAACAACAAAAGAACACTGAGTGTGTGATGGTCCATCAATACTAATAACATAAAAAGTATTCAAAAACAACATTAGTGTTTTTACTTGCATTATATGTATTGCTGTAATTACATAGGGTATTCAAAATGAACAACAAAATAATACAGAATTCAGCCTGTCTCTGAACTTGCTGTAACATGTTAGGAAGCTATGTGTTATTAATCTGCACAGGAGTATCAAGGATATTTGCTTTGTTTGTTTGTTTGTTTGTTTGTTTGTTCCCCCCCCTAAATTGCCAATGTAAATGTTTACTGTAAATAGTATAAATTAGTCCTTCATGTTTACTGTTCTTATATCTATATCTGATCCCACACCCTTAACTACTCTCAGACATCCAGAAACATATTCCATCACTTCATGACTTTAAGTGAACAAAGTGAATATTGATACGGAATTCTGTGGCGATAAGATTTTGTCAATAGTGGCTCAATAGTCGGCACCTCCTTGTTTTTGTGTAGTGGTGGTGCAGTAGTTGATTTAAATCATGCCCAATTTTAATTAATTGATTATGGTCAGTAACTTAAATCAATTTATGATGTCACAATGTTATTGACTAAACATATGGCCTTAACTGACTAAGCCATGTCGTGGAGGCGCGGCGAAAGGGGCCACTGGGCCCTGTGAGGTGTGCTCCAGAGGGAGAGCCCGCGCCGTGCAGTGCCCTATTGAACCAGAGCCGATTTACCACAGTGGGGGAGGCAACCATTCTTTTGACCCTCTCCACTGACAAACACCATGATCCCTAATGCTGCAGAATGGGATTAAACCATATGGAAAGAAATCTACAGAAGATTTGTTTGTGTCCACAGTTGATATGCTGTTGGCAGAGAAAAACCCTTCTGGACTGATAATATTCAAACTACTGGTACAGAATTCCTTAGCCATAGCAGGTGCCTTAATTACAAGTAAGTGTGGGTATAATAAACAAAACATTGTTTAAACCCACCCATCCAACTACTATCTTTTTACAATCCTCAGCAACTGCCATTAAAATCAACCATCCGTTGTGAATGAGTCCAATACTTCAGAAAAGGAATTAAAGCATTAAACCTTCTTTTTAAGGCATCACTTGCAGCAAACTTTAACAAGTCCTGAACCATTTTGATAATTGTTGACATTTCATCTTAGAAAACATCTTATCGTGTTCTCTGCTGTTTTCGCTCTCACACTCTCTAACACACACACACACACACACACTTGTCCCTGTCATGACACAGACTGACCGATGCTGTTTATGCGCCATTGCCAAAGGACACAACCAACTGCTGTTCGTTGTCCCCGACAACTTGGCGTAGGAAAACAAACAGGGTCGTGTCCAGTGGAACGGCTATTCTGACCCCTGGGCTCTCCCTCTGACGAGAGAGCGAAGCCTCCCTCTAATCTCCAGCCACTGTGAACCAGCCAGCCAGGCAGTCAGCGCTGAGCAGAGCCCCACGCAACACTCATCACCACAGTCTACCGCCCGGCCAATTAAACTCCAAGAATTTGTTGACAGCAAACAGGAGCCCATTTGGGACAAAAAGAAAAATGTGAAGAAGTGCTTGCGATGATTACCCTGGACTTAATTAAATTTCACTCAGCCATTCATTACATTTTCAGCTACAGTAGCTGAATTAGAGAATCCCTCAACATTGCTATGCATCAATCCTTGAAATTGTAATGAAATTTTGCAATGCAATTTTCTTCGTATTGCTTATCAGTTCTCTCATTATTTCTTGATTTCACATTCATCTGTAGGTATTACTAAAATGCTTTTACCAGATGTTTTGTAAAATTGTTATGATTATGTAATTACACATTTATTATTCCATTACAACATTCTATAGATTTTTCAGCACTTTATCATGTAATTTATGGGTATGTCCTCAATAATATCTGAATAGTACTTATTTTTATACAGTTGGCTACTGGGGACAGAATCTAACTTTTAACTGTACTTGACTATGCAGAAACGCCCCCTACAGTCAGAAAGCGAGTGTTTTCAGGAACCAATATGCACACCTTAAATGTCATGCTTGGGCTTTAATAAGTGGCATAATGAGGTATACTTCTACTTTTTCTCTTTTGCTCATATGAAGTATTGTCTGTAAAGTGGACACTAGTCTTGATAGTTTTCAGTCAATCAACTAATGTTTTGCGATTTTATTTCTGTATTTGTTTGATGCAAGAGATGTTTCTCAACAGGCCAGCTGGGGCAGATGCGAGATGGTGTATGTCTGCTGGCACTTAGGTGAGAATGAGAAAGAGGTCAAACACATGAAGAACAGCTAAAAACATGCACCAAGAATACCGTGTGAGAAGTACATTCATGTGCATCTGACGATGCTTGAGCATGTGTATTTGTGAGAAAGTGTATGCGATGCGATGTTTGTGTAGGTGTGTGTGTAGGTGTGTAAGAAAGAGAGAGTGTGTGCGTGTGTATTCACGTGTGTGATAGTCTGAGAGACTGAGTATATAAAGCCACTGGTCCAGCTGTGTGTGTTTATTTGTCTTAGGTCTGTATGCCAGGCCCTGACCCACCCCACTGACAGACGGCTGAAGTCCGTGTACACCCCCGCCCTGCTTCTCTGAGAGAAATATGGCTCAGAGGACCTCCACAGTCCCATGAATCCCTGCTGTGTCCCTGTCTGGCAGAGTGCAGCACGGGCCGGAGCATGAATTAGTCAACACCGCGCTCCTTCACCATCTAAGATGTGGGTGTTTCCGCCCAGTGTGCCCTAGGTGTGTATATTATTTTATCCACACAGTTAACGAGCAATGACGTCCCTACCCTGTCTTTTAAATCTTTCCCACTTTTACAATGCTTTCTCTACAGGCTTCAGTGGCAGTGTTGACCAACTGATGCTATTGTCGCGTCTTTGGTTTTTTCGCTCGAAGGGATTGCAGCCTTCAGTCACCGGGGGCCGCACAATGGAGGCTTCATCTACCGTCTCGGAACAAGATGGACAATGCCGTGTTGAAGTTTCTCTTCTGCTCTGAGAGGGAGACAGGGAGAGCAAATTGTCTGTCATCAAAGGCCGGGCATTATCCGGTGGGAGCATTGAGCCTGCGCCACGCAAGGGCAGGGCAACTCAACATAAACACACGGCTGGAGCCTCTTGAATGGGAGCCCCTGGAGCTCTTGGCAGGAGGCAGTTGGCAAGGCCAGGAGGCAGAGACGGCGATACGGCCACTGACATCCCAACACATCCACAGACAGAGGGAGGGAAAGGACACAGGGTTTCACTGTTTGTTTTTTATGGGGGGCTCTTTTATAGTGCGGTGGTTTTAGTGATATGCTTTGACCGCTAGTGGAACAAATAAAAGGTTTCTATAACGGGATGTGGACACTTGACCTCTGAAGCCCTGTTCACTATGATATTGTCCCAATTTGAAAATACACTATCCATATATAATTAAAATCCCCAGAGGTACATATGGATCTATTTGCAATCGAGTACAGTGTGACCTTATTGAGATGTGATGCGTAACAGCAAACATAAACCGCATAAGTTAAAAGTAGAGAGGGGTACAGTTAGGTCTGAATGATGTACAGGGCGTCAACATTGTTTTCATATAATATTCATATAACCAGTCTGTTACATTGTAGTTAATGGCATAGTTACAATGTAACAAGTGTGACATAAAGTGTAATGTTCATAGTATGGCATGAAATCCAGCGGGTTCTTGCATGTTTGCTTCATACTAAGGGTAGTATACTTTTATGATTGAGTGTGCATTCATCAGCTTCTCCATCTCCCTCCCCTCTCTCTGTGTGTGTGTGTGTGAGTGTGTGAGAGAGAGAGAGGTAAAACTCCTCTGAGAGAGAGAGAGATGGATCTGCTGTTAGTCTGGAGCCCCTTGTTCAAGGTCATTAACATCTCACTCCCACGTCACCCAGCCTCGTGTCCCCATCATCTGCAGGCCTAGGCTGAGCTCCATCGATTCCCCTCACTAATTTTGTTATGTTCCATCTCAGTGATCATTGCAGAAAATGGGACTGAAAACCACGTGGACACTTCATGAAATACTGTGCAGTAATAAGTGTAGTCCTACCCAGATCTGATACAATGTAGGTGCAGAGATTACATTCCAACACACATTTCCTGTATGTTCTCAAAGATACTGTGTGCTCCATCCATTTCCATCCTAAACTGTATGGCGGTTAACAAGATCAAGAGACAGACTGGCAGACAATAAGACCATTCTTACTATTTGATTATTTGTCATTATATATTTATGTGTAGTTAAAGCTTTCCAGTTTCTCTTTAGCTACCCTATAACCTTTATTTAATAATCTCTTAAGACTGTTTTCTTAATGACACATTAAGTGCTGTAATATTTCACGCCTTTATGTTAGTCTGCTTTCCGTTTTAGACTCACTTTCGATATTAAACTTCAGACTTGGGAATAGTATCGATTTCCATCTTAATAGATGTTTTTAAAGCAGGCCAGCTTCATCTATGGCACTAGGGTGTGTAGATTTCATAATTTATCATAATTAATAAACCCATTCTTTTATCAGTGGCATTCTGAGATCACATTAACATTTAATTTGTGGAAGTGCTTTGAATTTATTTCTAAATGTACTAAATGGGCAAAGATTAGCCCATGGAAGTAATTTAGCACAACAGATTTTGTTTCAGTTTTACTTTTTAATAAAAAAAGAAAGAAAGAAAGAAGAATGCTCTCACCAAGTGGAAAAAAAACAAACAATAAAGCTGAGAAGCTGAAAACAAGGATAATTTTTCACCCTCTGTCAGGCAGTCAGCTGCTATGATAAATCTGTGCGGTGAATACCTACACCAAGAAACTGCTCCAGTTCCGGGAACAACGATAATCCGTTTCTCTTTATCATTCGTCCAAAATGACACCGTTTAGCAGACTGACTCGGGGGTAGCTGCCCCCCACCCTCCAGCCCATCCCAATCTCTCCCCTCTCCCCCTGCCTTTTTAGGGGAGCGGGGGGGGGTTTGGGGGGGGGGGGGAGGCACGTGCCTCCTCACCACTCAGGATTCCTCCACCGCTGTGGCTCCTCCTCGGACGGGCAAAACTAAATAAAGATGTTTAGTGACAGGCTAATGAACAAATGGGCCCTCTTGATTTAACCTTGATGAATGGTCCGCCCAGGTGTTTTCAATAACGACAATAAGCACAGCAAGCCACAGGCCCACTGATACTGGTATAATCCATTATTAGACCATTAGAGGCTGGGGATGGCAGACCACTTATGTACTGCCCTATCAATAATGTCGTGTCCCAGTCTGCATTTAGGCTGGGGGAATTAGTCATACTGATATTCTATTTAATAAAAAATCACGAGAAGACGCATAAAGAATCTCATTACATTTTAACAGGGTTACAGTAACCCAGGAGGACCGCAAGTTTAATTTTCATAAGAGCATCCATTCTTCAATTATGTCAAGCAGAGAAAATGTAAATGGCAAATGGAATGCTAACAATATCTCTACAAGCGCATTGGCAGATAGCAGCCCATGGTCTGGAGGGTCGGAGGGACAGGAGCCCTAATGTGTGTGTGTGTGTGTGTGTGTGTGTGTGTGTGTGTGTGTGTGTGTGTGTGTGTGTGTGTGTGTGTGTGTGTGTGTGTGTGTGTGTGAAATACAGAGTGTGTGTGTTTGTGAGAAAGAGAGAGTGAGTGCAAAAGATAGAGAAAGAAAAAAGACATGATGGGGGAGGATGTATGTGTGTGTTTCATGCATGTGAGTTTGTGTGAGTGACAGAGAGAACGACAGAGAGGGAGAATAAGACCGAAAGAGATATGGAATTAGGACTTTCCTTTCACCTCTGTCCATTTGAAAAGTCCGCTGTCAGATTGATATTCCTCACAGCGTAACAGGGACACTCCCCAACACTGCAACTGCTTTGTGGGAATTCAAATATTATAAATATTATAGTAAGAATATATCATACTATAGCTGCTTAATATATTGGGCAAACTGTTTAATCTTAACCTCATGATAAAATGTGTCAAGGCCATTCAAATAAGAAAGGTATAAAATGTGAAATGTGAAGTGTTAAGGGGGCTAAAATCAGAAAGTTATGAAGGGACAGCATTGGACATTTTAGACAGGATTTAGGCAACATATAACAAAACATTTAGAAAAATCATACTTCTTGGATTGGCCCAAAAAATGCTGAGGCACGGGTAAACCACTGTGCTAGCAACTCCAAACCAAAAGGAGGGCATTTTAAATATCAGTGCCAAAATCCGTCACACACACACACACACACACACACACACACACACACACACACACACACACACACACACACACACACACACACACACACAGGCACATACACGCACACACGCGCACACACGCACACGGGCACACACACACTGGTTCCCTCTTGTTTTCCTTTTCTCCTGATGCTTTGACTGAGAGGTGTCACTCCAGGCACCCCCCTCCCCCCACCCTCACAGCCCACATGCTAACCCTGGAGGTGTCAGTTAGCAGTATTGGCATGTAGCTATCAGCACGCAGCGCCAGGGGCCTCTGCAATAATAAACTGCTAATTGAAAGGAGGCACTCTGTGCAGCGCTGTTAGCGGGGAGCCAAGTCGCTGAAAGATTACCGTGGCACGCCGGCTCGCTAAGGTGTTGAAAGAGGCTATTACTCTCCTGCTCTGTACCTGCGAGGAGAGGAGTGTTAATACAAACTTACTCTCCGGGCCTGCGTTAGTGTGTGGGGCCACACCAACAAGCAGGGCCACTGTCGGATACAGCCGGGAATCATGGGAGATCAAGGTGGAAATGGGCCTGGTTAACATTCCTCTGCTTGCATGTTGTTATAACAGAGACACGCACATACTCCCTACTGGATGAGTTTTTTCTTTTTTCCACCCCTTGAAGTGGTCCATCTGAAAAAAAGCACAAACCAGCACACACCACCAGAGAAAAGCGTATAGTTGAAAGCACAAAAAAGCAATTATTTTGGTCTCAAGATTGGTCTCAAAAGTGAAGTTTCTCTCAACTTTCCTCAACAATGCTTAAAAATGTTTACTTTTAAAAGGAATGAGGAAATATCGTAGTAGATGAAGACAATCTATTAGTGATGCAGCCATGCACAGAAATAGTGTAGTTAAAATCTCAGCGAATCCTTCTCCACTTCTTCTTCTCCCTCTCTCTATCTCTCCTTCCATCCCACCATCTCTCTCTCTCTCTCTCTCTCTCTCTCTCTCTCTCTCTCTCTCTCTCTTCCCCTGCTGCCCTCTGTGCCTCTGCGGGCCCCTCCATGTGCTCTGGAGGCTGGAAAACAGGGGGCTGTGTGCCGGGAAGCCATGCAGAAAGCTCATAATCTTTTAATGCGCACAGAGGCAGGAAAGATTAAAACGTTTGGGTGTTGACAAGCGACAGGGAATCTCCTCAAGTGTGTAAGCCAGTCTGAAGAAGTCATACACCACGGGGCCTGAAACCGTCCACGGACCTCCACCTTAATTTAAGTAATTGGCTTTCCACATCGCTCCCAATAGTCAATCAGGTATATCTGTCAGTAAGAGGCTTAAGGGAAATATTTCTCGTAATTAGGCAGTCGGCACGGCCAGTGAATAACTCAGTATAGACTGTCTATGGTAGAGGGAGAAAAAATCCAAATGTGTCGGATTCAAACTGCCAAAGCAGCAATGCTCTCCATTCATTCCATTCATTCAAAAAGTCCAAAGTCATTTTTGGCCCGCAGAGGACAAGACACTAGTTCCATGTGTAATCCTTAATTATCCTACACACACACACACACACACACACACACACAGGGGTTAAAGTGGGCCGGAACGCTCCGGTACTC